>NW_028259346.1:0-300000 GCF_977971745.1 Zootermopsis nevadensis | reverse complement strand
TTTTCGAGATTATTCGAAAGTCAATATTTTAAAAGGCAAATATCTCCCGATCTGTAGGTATCTGAGAGACAAAACTTATGTCACTTTGAGGAAACGTATATGTCACTTCACGTCAGATTCACGTTAAAGTATGTCCAAGGGTTTGGACGATAGAGGCATTTTAATTTTTCGAGATTATTCGAAAGTAAATTTTTGAAATGGCAAATATCTCCCGATCTGTAGGAATCTGAGAGACAAAACTTATGTCGCTTTGAGGGAACGTATATGTCAACTTCGTGTGAGAGTCACGTCAATGTATGTTCTAGGGTTTAGAGGATAAACACATTTTAATTTTTCGATATTATTCCAAAGTCAATTTTTGAAAAGGCAAATATATCCCGATCTGTAGGAATCTGAGTGACAACACTTATGTCACTTTGAGGGAACGTATATGTCAACTTCATGTCAGAGTCATGTCAATGTATGTCCAAGTGTTTGGAGGATAGAGATATTTTAATTTTTCGAGATTATTCGAAAGTCAATTTTTTAAAAGGCAAATATCTCCCGATCTGTAGGAATCTGAGAGACAAAACTTATGTCACTTTGAGGGAACGTTTTTGTCAACTTCATGTCAGAGTCACGTCAATGTATGTCCAAGAGTTTGGAGGATAGAGACATTTTAATTTTTCGAGATTATTCGAAAGTCAATTTTTGAAAATTCAAATATCTCCCGATCTGTTAGAATCTGAGAGACAAAACATATCTCACTTTGAGGTAACGTATATGTCAACTTCATGTCAGAGGCACGTCAATGTATGTCCAAGGGTTTGGAGGATAAAGATATTTTAATTTTTCGAGATTATTCGAAAGTCAATTTTTGAAAAGGCAAATATCTCCCGATCTGTTAGAATCTGAGAGACAAAACTTATGTCACTTTGAGGTAACGTATATGTCAACTTCATGTCAGAGGCACGTCAATGTATGTCGAAGGGTTTGGAGGATAGAGATATTTTAATTTTTCGAGATTATTCGAAAGTCAATTTTTGAAAAAGGCAAATATCTCCCGATATGTAGGAATCTGACAGACAAAACTTATGTCACTTTGATTTAATGTATATATCAACTTCATGTCAGAGGCACGTCAATGTATGTCCAAGGGTTTGGAGGATAGAGATATTTTAATTTTTCGAGTTTATTCGAAAGTCAATTTTTGAAAAGGCAAATATCTCCCGATCTGTAGGAATCTGAGAACAAACCTGATGTCACTTTGAGGGGACGTATATGTCAACTTCATGTCAGATTCACGTCAATGTATGTAAAAGGGTTTGGAGTATAGAGACAATTTAATTTTTTGATATTATTCGAAAGTCAATATTTGAAAAGGCAAATATCTCCCGATCTGTAGGAATCTGAGATACAAAACTTATGTCACTTTGAGGGAACGTATATGTCAACTTCATGTCAGAGCCACGTCAAAGTATGTCCAAGGGTTTGGAGGACAGAGGCATTTTAATTTTTCGAGATTATTCGAAAGTCAATTTTTGAAAATTCAAATATCTCCCGATCTGAATGAATCTGAGAGACAACACTTAAGTCACTTTGAGGGAACGTATATGTCAACTTCATGACAAAGTCACGTCAATGTATGTCCAAAGGTTTGGAGGATAGAGATATTTTAATTTTTCGAGATTATTCGAAAGTCAATTTTTGAAAATTCAAACATCTCCCGATCTGATCGAATCTGAGAGACAACACTTATGTCACTTTGAGGGAACGTATATGTCAACTTCATGTCAGAGTCACGTCAATGTATGTCCAAGAGTTTGGAGGATAGAGACATTTTAATTTTTCGAGATTATTCGAAAGTCAATTTATGAAAAGGCAAATATCTCCCGATCTGTAGGAATCTGAGAGACAAAACTTATGTCACTTTGAGGGAACGTATATGTCAACTTCATGTCAGAGTCACGTCAATGTATGTCCAAGGGGTTGGAGGATAGAGATATTTTAATTTTTCGAGATTATTTGATAGTCAATTTTTGAAAAGGCAAATATCTCCCGATCTCTAGGAAACTGAGAGACAAACAATATGTCACTTTGGGGGAACGTATATGTCAACTTC
The DNA here is from genome assembly GCF_977971745.1 of Zootermopsis nevadensis. Lineage (NCBI taxonomy): Eukaryota > Metazoa > Arthropoda > Insecta > Blattodea > Termopsidae > Zootermopsis > Zootermopsis nevadensis. The sequence goes on along the minus strand of NW_028259346.1, from coordinate 297,899 downwards.
ATGTCAGATTCACGTCAATGTGTGTCCAAGTGTTTGGAGGACAGAGGCATTTTAATTTTGCAAGATTATTCGAAAGTCAATTTTTGAAAAGGCAAATATCTTCCGATCTGTAGGAATCTGAGAGACAACACTTATGTCACTTTGAGGGAACGTATATGTAAACTTCATGTCAGAGTCATGTCAATGTATGTCCAAGGGTTTGGAGGATAGAGACATTTTAATTTTTCGAGATTATTCGAAAGTCAATTTTTGAAAAGGCAAATATCTCCCGATCTGTAGAATCTGAGAGACAACACTTATGTCACTTTGAGGGAACCTATAAGTCAACTTCATGTCTGAGTCACGTCAATGTATGTAGAAGGGTTTGGAGGATAGATAAATTTTAATTTTTCGAGATTATTCCAAAGTCAATATTTAAAGGCAAATATCTCCCTATCTGTAGGAATCTGATAAACAAAACATATGTCACTTTTAGGGAACGTATATGTGATCGTCATGTCAGAGTCACGTCAATGTAAGTCCAAGAGTTTGGAGGATAGAGACATTTTAATTTTTCGAGATTATTCGAAAGTCAATTTTTGAAAAGGCAAATATCTCCCGATCGGTAGGAATCTGAGAGACGAAACTTATGTCACTTTGAGGGAACGTATATGTCAACTTCACGTCAGAGTCACGTCAAGGTATGTCCAAGGGTTTGGAGCATAGAGACATTTTAATTTTTCGAGATTATTCTAAAGTCAATTTTTGAAAAGGCAAATATCTCCCGATCTGTAGGAATCCCAGATACAAAACGTATGTCACTTTGAGAGAACGTATATGTCAACTTCACGTAAGAGTCACGTGTATGTACGTCCAAGGGTTTAGTGGATAGAGACATTTAAATTTTTCGAGATTATTCGAAAATAATTTTGTGAAAAGGCAAATATCTCCCGATCTGTAGGAATCTGGGAAACAAAACTTATGTCACTTTAAGTGAACGTATATGTCAACTTCATGTCAGAGTCACGTCAATGTATGTCCAAGGGTTTGGAGGATAGAGACATTTAAATTTATCGAGATTATTCGAAAGTCAATTTTTGAAAAGGCAAATATTTCCCGATCTGTAGAATCTGAGAGACAAACCTTATGTCACTTTGAGGGAACGTACTTGTCATAGTCATGTCAGTCACGTAAATGTATGTCGAAGGGTTTGGGGGATAGAGAAATTTTAATTATTCGAGATTATTCGAAAGTCAATTTTTGAAAAGGCAAATATCTCCCGATCTGTAGGAATCTGAGAGACAAAACTTATGTCACTTTGAGGGAACGTTTTTGTCAACTTCATGTCAGAGTCACGTCAATGTATGTCCAAGAGTTTGGAGGATAGAGACATTTTAATTTTTCGAGATTATTCGAAAGTCAATTTTTGAAAATTCAAATATCTCCCGATCTGTTAGAATCTGAGAGACAAAACATATCTCACTTTGAGGTAACGTATATGTCAACTTCATGTCAGAGGCACGTCAATGTATGTCCAAGGGTTTGGAGGATAGAGATATTTTAATTTTTCGAGATTATTCGAAACTCAATTTTTGAAAAGGCAAATATCTCCCGATCTGTTAGAATCTGAGAGACAAAACTTATGTCACTTTGAGGTAACGTATATGTCAACTTCATGTCAGAGGCACGTCAATGTATGTCGAAGGGTTTGGAGGATAGAGATATTTTAATTTTTCGAGATTATTCGAAAGTCAATTTTTGAAAAAGGCAAATATCTCCCGATATGTAGGAATCTGACAGACAAAACTTATGTCACTTTGATTTAATGTATATATCAACTTCATGTCAGAGGCACGTCAATGTATGTCCAAGGGTTTGGAGGATAGAGATATTTTAATTTTTCGAGTTTATTCGAAAGTCAATTTTTGAAAAGGCTAATATCTCCCGATCTGTAGGAATCTGAGAACAAACCTGATGTCACTTTGAGGGGACGTATATGTCAACTTCATGTCAGATTCACGTCAATGTATGTAAAAGGGTTTGGAGTATAGAGACAATTTAATTTTTTGATATTATTCGAAAGTGAATATTTGAAAAGGCAAATATCTCCCGATCTGTAGGAATCTGAGATACAAAACTTATGTCACTTTGAGGGAACGTATATGTCAACTTCATGTCAGAGCCACGTCAAAGTATGTCCAAGGGTTTGGAGGACAGAGGCATTTTAATTTTTCGAGATTATTCGAAAGTCAATTTTTGAAAATTCAAATATCTCCCGATCTGAATGAATCTGAGAGACAACACTTATGTCACTTTGAGGGAACGTATATGTCAACTTCATGACAAAGTCACGTCAATGTATGTCCAAAGGTTTGGAGGATAGAGATATTTTAATTTTTCGAGATTATTCGAAAGTCAATTTTTGAAAATTCAAACATCTCCCGATCTGATCGAATCTGAGAGACAACACTTATGTCACTTTGAGGGAACGTATATGTCAACTTCATGTCAGAGTCACGTCAATGTATGTCCAAGAGTTTGGAGGATAGAGACATTTTAATTTTTCGAGATTATTCGAAAGTCAATTTATGAAAAGGCAAATATCTCCCGATCTGTAGGAATCTGAGAGACAAAACTTATGTCACTTTGAGGGAACGTATATGTCAACTTCATGTCAGAGTCACGTCAATGTATGTCCAAGGGGTTGGAGGATAGAGATATTTTAATTTTTCGAGATTATTTGATAGTCAATTTTTGAAAAGGCAAATATCTCCCGATCTCTAGGAAACTGAGAGACAAACAATATGTCACTTTGGGGGAACGTATATGTCAACTTCATGTCAGATTCACGTCAATGTGTGTCCAAGTGTTTGGAGGACAGAGGCATTTTAATTTTGCAAGATTATTCGAAAGTCAATTTTTGAAAAGGCAAATATCTTCCGATCTGTAGGAATCTGAGAGACAACACTTATGTCACTTTGAGGGAACGTATATGTAAACTTCATGTCAGAGTCATGTCAATGTATGTCCAAGGGTTTGGAGGATAGAGACATTTTAATTTTTCGAGATTATTCGAAAGTCAATTTTTGAAAAGGCAAATATCTCCCGATCTGTAGAATCTGAGAGACAACACTTATGTCACTTTGAGGGAACCTATAAGTCAACTTCATGTCTGAGTCACGTCAATGTATGTAGAAGGGTTTGGAGGATAGATAAATTTTAATTTTTCGAGATTATTCCAAAGTCAATATTTAAAGGCAAATATCTCCCTATCTGTAGGAATCTGATAAACAAAACATATGTCACTTTTAGGGAACGTATATGTGATCGTCATGTCAGAGTCACGTCAATGTAAGTCCAAGAGTTTGGAGGATAGAGACATTTTAATTTTTCGAGATTATTCGAAAGTCAATTTTTAAAAAGGCAAATATCTCCCGATCGGTAGGAATCTGAGAGACGAAACTTATGTCACTTTGAGGGAACGTATATGTCAACTTCACGTCAGAGTCACGTCAAGGTATGTCCAAGGGTTTGGAGGATAGAGACATTTTAATTTTTCGAGATTATTCTAAAGTCAATTTTTGAAAAGGCAAATATCTCCCGATCTGTAGGAATCCCAGATACAAAACGTATGTCACTTTGAGAGAACGTATATGTCAACTTCACGTAAGAGTCACGTGTATGTACGTCCAAGGGTTTAGTGGAAAGAGACATTTAAATTTTTCGAGATTATTCGAAAATAATTTTGTGAAAAGGCAAATATCTCCCGATCTGTAGGAATCTGGGAAACAAAACTTATGTCACTTTAAGTGAACGTATATGTCAACTTCATGTCAGAGTCACGTCAATGTATGTCCAAGGGTTTGGAGGATAGAGACATTTAAATTTTTCGAGATTATTCGAAAGTCAATTTTTGAAAAGGCAAATATTTCCCGATCTGTAGAATCTGAGAGACAAACCTTATGTCACTTTGAGGGAACGTACTTGTCATAGTCATGTCAGTCACGTAAATGTATGTCGAAGGGTTTGGGGGATAGAGAAATTTTAATTATTCGAGATTATTCGAAAGTCAATTTTTGAAAAGGCAAATATCTCCCGATCTGTAGCAATCTGAGAGACAAAACCTATGTTACTTTGAGGGAACCTATATGTCAACTTCATGTCAGAGTCACGTCAATGTATGTCCAATGGTTTGGAGGATAGAGACATTTTAATTTTTCGTGATTATTCGAAAGTCAATTTTTGAAAAGGCAAATATCTCCCGATCTGTAGGAATCTGAGAGACAAACCAAATGTCACTTTGAGGGAATGTATATGTCAACTTCATGTCAGAGTCACGTCAATGTATGTCCAAGGGTTTGGAGGATAGACACATTTAAATTTTTCGAAATTATTCGAAAGTCAATTTTTGAAAAGGCAAATATCTCCCGATCTGTAGAATCTGAGAGACAAAACTTATGTCACTTTTAGGGAACGTACTTGTCATAGTCATGTCAGAGTCACGTAAATGTATGTCCAAGGGTTTGGAGGATAGAGGCATTTTAATTTTTCGAGATTATTCGAAAGTCAAATTTTGGAAAGGCAAATATCTCCGGATCTATAGTAATCTGATAGACAAAACTTATGTTACTTTGAGGGAACGTATATGTGAACTTCATTTCAGAGTCACGTCAATGTATGTCCAAGGGTTTGGAGGATAAAGACATTTCAATTTTTCGAGATTATTCGAAAGTCAATTTTTGAAAAGGCAAATATCTCGCGATCTGTAAAAATCTGAGAGACAAAACTTATGTCACTTTGAGGGAGCCTATTTGTCACCTTCAGGTAAGAGTCACGTAAATGCATGTAAAAGGGTTTGGAGGAGAGAGACATTTAAATTTTTTGAGATTAGTCGAAAGTCAATTTGTGAAAAGGCAAATATCTCCCGATCTGTAGGCATTTGAGAGACAAAACTTATGTCACTTTAACGGAACGTATATGTCAACTTTATGTCAGAGTCACGTCAATATATGTCCAAGTGTTTGGAGGATAGAGACATTTGAATTTTTCGAGATTATTCCTAGGTCAATTTGTGAAAAGGCAAATATCTCCGAATCTGTAGGAATCTGAGGGACAAAACGTATGTCACTTTGAGGGAATGTATATGTCAACGTCATGTCAGAGTCATGTCAATGTATGTATGAAGGGTTTCGAGGATAGAGACATTTCAGTTTTTCGAGATTATTCGAAAATCAATTTTTGAAAAGGCAAATATCTCTCGATCTCTAGGAATCTGAGAGACATAACTTATGTCACTTTGAGGAAACGTATATGTCAACTTCATGTCAGAGTCACGTCAATTTATGTCCAAGGCTTTGGAGAATAGAGACATTTTAAATTTTTCGAGATTATTCGAAAGTCAATTTTTGAAAAGTTAAATATCTCCCGATCTGTAGGAATCTGAGAAACAAAACATATGTCACTTTTAGGGAACGTATATGTGATCGTCATGTCAGAGTCACGTCAATGTAAGTAAAAGAGTTTGGAGGATAGAGACATTTTAATTTTTCGAGATTATTCGAAAGTCAATTTTTGAAAAGGCAAATATCTCCCGATCTGTTGGAATCTGAGAGACAAAACTGATGTCACATTGAGGGAACGTATATGTAAACTTCATGTCAGAGTCATGTCAATGTATGTCCAAGGGTTTGGAGGATAGAGACATTTTAATTTTTCGAGATTATTCGAAAGTAAATTTATGAAAAGGCAAATATCTCCCGATCTGTTGGAATCTGAGAGACAAAACTTATGTCAGTTTGAGGGAACGTATATGTCAACTACATGTCAAAGTCATGTCAATGTATGTCCAGGAGTTTAGAGGATAAACACATTTTAATTTTTCGAGATTATCCCAAAGTCAATTTATGAAATGCAAATATATCCCGATCTGTAGGAATCTGAGAGACAACACTTATGTCACTTTGAGGGAACATATATGTCAACTTCATGTCAGAGTCACGTCAATGTATGTCCAAGAGTTTGGAGGATAGAGACATTTTAATTTTTCGAGATTATTCGAAAGTCAATTTTTGAAAAGGCAAATATCTCCCGATCTTTTGGAATCTGAGAGACAAAACTAATGTCACTTTGAGGTAACGTACATGTCAACTTCATGTCAGAGTCACGTCAATGTATGTCCAAGGGTTTGAAGGACAGAGGAATTTTAATTTTTCGAGATTATTCGAAAGTCAATTTATGAAAAGGCAAATATCTCCCGATCTGTAGGAATCTGAGAGACACCACTTATGCCACTTTGAGGGAATGTATATGTCAACTTCATGTCAGAGTCACGTCAATGTATGTCCAAGGGTTTGGAGGATAGAGAGATTTCAATTTTTCGAGATTATTCGAAAGTCAATTTCTGAAAAGGCAAATATCTCCCGATCTGTAGGAACCTGAGAAACGAAACTTATGTCACTTTGAGGGAACGTATATGTCAATTTCATGTCAGAGTCACGTCAATGTATGTCCAAGGGTTTGAAGGATAGAGAGATTTTAATTTTTCGAGATTATTCGAAAGTCAATTTTTGAAAAGGCAAATATCTCCTGATCTGTAGGAATCTGAGAGACAAACCTTATGTCAATTTGAGGTAACGTATATGTCAACTTCATGTCAGAGTCATGTCAATGTATGTCCAGGGTTTCAAGGATAGAGACATTTTAATTTTTCGAGATTATTCGAAAGTCAATTTTTGAAAAGGCAAATATCTCCCGATCTGTAGGAATCTGAGAGACAAAACTTATGTCACTTTGAGGTAACGTATATGTTAACTTCATGTCAGAGTCACGTCAATGTATGTCCAAGGGTTTGCAGGATAGAGACATTTAAATTTTTCGAAATTATTCGAAAGTCAATTTATTAAAAGGCAAATATCTCCCGATCTGTAGGAATCTGAGAGACAAAACTTATGCCAATTTGATTGAACGTGTATGTCAACTTCATGTCACAGTCACGTCAATGTATGTCCAAGGGTTTGGAGGACAGAGGCATTTTAATTTTGCGAGATTATTCGAAAGTCAATTTTTGAAAAGGCAAATATCTCCCGATCTGTAGGAATCTGAGAGACAACACTTATGTCACTTTGAGGTAACGTATATGTCAACTGCATGTCAGAGTCACGTAAATGTATGTCCAAAGGTTTGGAGGATAGAGATATTTTAATTTTTCGAGATTATGCGAAAGTCAATTTTTGAAAAGGCAAATATCTCCCGATCTGTAGGAATCTGAGAGACAAAACTTACATCACTTTGAGGGAACGTATATGTCAACTTCATGTCAGAGTCACGTCAATGTATGTCCAAGAGTTTGGAGGATAGAGACATTTTAATTTTTCGAGATTATTCGAAAGTCAATTTTTGAAAAGGCAAATATCTCCCGATTTGTAGGAATCTGAGAGACAAAACTTATGTCACTTTGAGGGAACGTATATGTCAACTTCATGTCAGAGTCACGTCAATGTATGTCCAAGGGGTTGAAGGTTAGACATATTTTAATTTTTCGAGATTATTTGATAGTCAATTTTTGAAAAGACAAATATCTCCCGATCTGTAGGAAACTGAGAGACAAACAATATGTTACTTTGGGGGAACGTATATGTCAACTTCATGTCAGATTCACGTCAATGTGTGTCCAAGTGTTTGGAGGACAGAGGCATTTTAATTTTACGAGATTATTCGAAAGTCAATTTCTGAAAAAGCAAATATCTCCCGATCTGTAGGAATCTGAGAGACAAAACTTATGTCACTTTGAGGGAACGTATATGTCAACTTCATGTAAGATTCACGTCAATGTATGTTAAAGGGTTTGGAGGATAGAGGCATTTTAATTTTACGAGATTATTCGAAAGTCAATTTCTGAAAAAGCAAATATCTCCCGATCTGTAGGAATCTGAGAGACAAAACTTATGTCACTTTGAGGGAACGTATATGTCAACTTCATGTCAGAGTCAAGTCAATGTATGTCCAGGAGTTTAGAGGACAAACACATTTTAATTTTTTGAGATTATTCCAAAGTCAATTTTTGAAAAGGCAAATATATCCCGATCTGTAGGAATGTGAGAGACAACACTTATGTCTCTTTGAGGGAACATATATGTCAACTTCATGTCAGAGTCACGTCAATGTATGTCCAAGAGTTTGGAGGATAGAGACATTTTAATTTTTCGAGATTATTCGAAAGTCAATTTTTGAAAAGGCAAATATCTCCCGATCTGTTGGAATCTGAGAGACAAAACTTATGTCACTTTGAGGTAACGTACATGTCAACTTCATGTCAGAGTCAAGTCAATGTATGTCCAAGAGTTTGGAGGATAGAGATATTTTAATTTTTCGAGATTATTCGAAAGTCAATTTTTGAAAATTCAAATATCTCCCGATCTGAAGGAATCTGAGAGACAACAATTATGTCACTTTGAGGGAACGTATATGTCAACTTTATGTCAGAGTCACGTCAATGTATGTCCAAGAGTTTGGAGGATAGAGACATTTTAATTTTTCGAGATTATTCGAAAGTCAATTTATGAAAAGGCAAATATTGCCCGATCTGTAGGAATCTGAGAGACAAAATTTATGTTACTTTGAGGGAACGTATATGTCAACTACATGTCAGAGTCACGTCAATGTATGTCCAAGGGGTTGGAGGATAGAGATATTTTAATTTTTCGAGATTATTTGATAGTCAATTTTTGAAAAGGCAAATATCTCCCGATTTCTAGGAAACTGAGAGACAAACAATATGTTACTTTGGGGGAACGTATATGTCAACTTCATGTCAGATTCACGTCAATGTGTGTCCAAGTGTTTGGAGGACAGAGGCATTTTAATTTTGCAAGATTTTTCTAAAGTCAATTTTTGAAAAGGCAAATATCTCCCGATCTGTAGGAATCTGAGAGACTACACTTATGTCACTTTGAGGGAACGTATATGTAAACTTCATGTCAGAGTCACGTCAATGTATGTCCAAAGGTTTGGAGGATAGAGACATTTTAATTTTTCGAGATTATTCGAAAGTCAATTTATGAAAAGGCAAATATCTCCCGATCTGTAGGAATCTGAGAGACAAAACTTATGTCACTTTGAGGGAACGTATATGTCAACTTCATGTCATAGTCACGTCAATGTATGTCCAAGAGTTTGGAGGAGTGAGACATTTTAATTTTTCGAGATTATTTGAAAGTCAATTATTGAAAATTTAAATATAACCCGATCTGTTGGAATCTGAGAGACACCACTTATGTCACTTTGAGGGAACGTATATGTCAACTTCATGTCAGACTCATGTCAATGTATGTCCAAGGGTTTGGAGGTTAGAGATATTTTAATTTTTCGAGATTATTCGAAAGTCAATTTCTGAAAAGGCAAATATCTCCCGATCTGTAGGTATCTGAGAGACAAAACTTATGTCACTTTGAGGGAACGTATATGTCAACTTCATGTCAGATTCACGTCAACGTATGTCCAAGGGTTTGGAGGACAGAGGCATTTTAATTTTGCGAGATTATTCGAAAGTCAATTTTTGAAAAGGCAAATATCTCCCGATCTGTAGGAATCTGAGAGACAACACTTATGTCACTTTGAGGTAACGTATATGTCAACTTCATGTCAGAGTGAGGTAAATGTATGTCCAAAGGTTTGGAGGATAGAGATATTTTAATTTTTCGAGATTATTCGAAAGTCAATTTTTGAAAAGGCAAATATCTCCAGATCTGTAGGAATCTGAGAGACAAAACTTATATCACTTTGAGGTAACGTATATGTCAACTTCATGTCAGAGGCACGTCAATGTATGTCAAAGGGTTTGGAGGATAGAGACATTTTAATTTTTCGAAATTATTCGAAAGTCAATTTTTTAAAGGCAAATATCTCCCGATCTGTAGGAATCTGAGAGACAAAACTTATGTCACTTTGAGGGAACGTATATGTCAACTTCATGTCAGAGTCACGTCAATGTATGTCCAAGGGGTTGGAGGATAGACATATTTGAATTTTTCGAGATTATTTGATAGTCAATTTTTGAAAAGGCAAATATCTCCCGATGTGTAGGAAACTGAGAGACAAACAATATGTTGCTTTGGGGGAACGTATATGTCAATTTCACGTCAGATTCACGTCAATGTGTTTCCAAGTGTTTGGAGGACAGAGGCATTTTAATTTTGCGAGATTATTCGAAAGTCAATTTTTGAAAAGGCAAATATCTCCCGATCTGCATCAATCTGAGAGACAATACTTATGTCACTTTGAGGGAACGTATATGTAAACTTCATGTCAGAGTCACGTCAATGTATGTCCAAGGGTTTGAGGGATAGAGGCATTTTAATTTTTCGAGATTATTCGAAAGTCAATTTCTGAAAAGGCAAATATCTCCCGATCTGTAGGAATCTGAGAGACAAAACTTATGTCACTTTGAGGGAACGTATATGTCAACTTCATGTCAGACTCACGTCAATGTATGTCAAAGAGTTTGGAGGATAGAGACATTTTAATTTTTCGAGATTATTCGAAAGTCAATTTTTGAAAAGGCAAATATCTCCCGATCTGTTGGAATCTGAGAGACAGAACTTATGTCACTTTGAGGTAACGTACATGTCAACTTCGTGTCAGAGTCACGTCAAAGTATGTCCAAGGGTTTGAAGGACAGAGGCATTTTAATTTTCCGAGATTATTCGAAAGTCAATTTTTGAAAAGGCAAATATCTTCCGATCTGTAGGAATCTGAGAGACACCACTTATGTCACTTTGAGGGAACGTATATGTCAACTTCATGTCAGAGTCACGTCAATGTATGTCCAAGGGTTTGGAGGATAGAGAGATTTTAATTTTTCGAGATTATTCGAAAGTCAATTTTTGAAAAGGCAAATATCTCCCGATCTGTAGGAATCTGAGAGACACCACTTATGTCACTTTGAGGGAATGTATATGTCAACTTCATGTCAGAGTCACGTCAATGTATGTCCAAGGGTTTGGAGGATAGAGAGATTTCAATTTTTCGAGATTATTCGAAAGTCAATTTCTGAAAAGGCAAATATCTCCCGATCTGTAGGAACCTGAGAAACGAAACTTATGTCACTTTGAGGGAACGTATGTGTCAATTTCATGTCAGAGTCACGTCAATGTGTGTCCAAGGGTTTGAAGGATAGAGAGATTTTAATTATTCGAGATTATTCGAAAGTCAATTTTTGAAAAGGCAAATATCTCCCGATCTGTAGGAATCTGAGAGACAAACCTTATGTCACTTTGAGGTAACGTATATGTCAACTTCATGTCAGAGTCATGTCAATGTATGTCCAAGGGTTTCGAGGATAGAGACATTTTAATTTTTCGAGATTATTCGAAAGTCAATTTCTGAAAAGGCAAATATCACCCGATCTGTAGGAATCTGAGAGACAAAACTTATGTCACTTTGAGGTAACGTATATGTCAACTTCATGTCAGAGTCACGTCAATATATGTCCAAGGGTTTGCAGGATAGAGACATTTTAATTTTTCGAAATTATTCGAAAGTCAATTTATTAAAAGGCAAATATCTCCCGATCTGTAGGAATCTGAGAGACAAAACTTATGCCAATTTGATTGAACGTGTATGTCAACTTCATGTCACAGTCACGTCAATGTATGTCCAAGGGTTTGGAGGACAGAGGCATTTTAATTTTGCGAGATTATTCGAAAGTCAATTTATGAAAAGGCAAATATCTCCCGATCTGTAGGAATCTGAGATACAACACTTATGTCACTTTGAGGTAACGTATATGTCAACTTCATGTCAGAGTCACGTAAATGTATGTCCAAAGGTTTGGAGGATAGAGATATTTTAATTTTTCGAGATTATTCGAAAGTCAATTTTTGAAAAGGCAAATATCTCCCGATCTGTAGGAATCTGAGAGACAAAACTTATATCACTTTGAGGGAACGTATATGTCAACTTCATGTCAGAGTCACGTCAATGTATGTCCAAGAGTTTGGAGGATAGAGACATTTTAATTTTTCGAGATTATTCGAAAGTCAATTTTTGAAAAGGCAAATATCTCCCGATCTGTAGGAATCTGAGAGACAAAACTTATGTCACTTTGAGGGAACGTATATGTCAACTTCATGTCAGAGTCACGTCAATGTATGTCCAAGGGGTTGGAGGTTAGACATATTTTAATTTTTCGAGATTATTTGATAGTCAATTTTTGAAAAGACAAATATCTCCCGATCTGTAGGAAACTGAGAGACAAACAATATGTTACTTTGGGGGAACGTATATGTCAACTTCATGTCAGATTCACGTCAATGTGTGTCCAAGTGTTTGGAGGACGGAGGCATTTTAATTTTGCGAGATTATTCGAAAGTCAATTTTTGAAAAGGCAAATATCTCCCGATCTGTTTGAATCTGAGAGACAAAACTTATGTCACTTTGAGGGAACGTATATGTAAACTTCATGTCAGAGTCACGTCAATGTATGTCCAAGGGTTTGGAGGATAGAGGCATTTTAATTTTTCGAGATTATTCGAAAGTCAATTTTTGAAAAAGCAAATATCTCCCGATCTGTAGGTATCTGAGAGACAAAACTTATGTCACTTTGAGGGAACGTATATGTCAACTTCATGTCAGATTCACGTCAACGTATGTCCAAGGGTTTGGAGGATAGAGGCATTTTAATTTTACGAGATTATTCGAAAGTCAATTTCTGAAAAGGCAAATATCTCCCGATCTGTAGGAATCTGAGAGACAAAACTTATGTCACTTTGAGGGAACGTATATGTCAACTACATGTCAGAGTCATGTCAATGTATGTCCAGGAGTTTAGAGGACAAACACATTTTAATTTTTCGAGATTATTCCAAAGTCAATTTTTGAAAAGGCAAATATATCCCGATCTGTAGGAATCTGAGAGACAACACTTATGTCACTTTGAGGGAACATATATGTCAACTTCATGTCAGAGTCACGTCAATGTATGTCCAAGAGTTTGGAGGATAGAGACATTTTAATTTTTCGAGATTATTCGAAAGTCAATTTTTGAAAAGGCAAATATCTCCCGATCTGATGGAATCTGAGAGACAAAACTTATGTCACTTTGAGGTAACGTACATGTCAACTTCATGTCAGAGTCACGTCAATGTATGTCCAAGAGTTTGGAGGATAGAGACATTTTAATTTTTCGAGATTATTCGAAAGTCAATTTTTGAAAAGGCAAATATCTCCCGATCTGTAGGAATCTGAAAGACAAAACTTATGTCACTTTGAGGGAACGTATATGTCAACTTCATGTCAGAGTCACGTCAATGTATGTCCAAGGGGTTGGTGGATAGACATATTTTAATTTTTCGAGATTATTTGATAGTCAATTTTTGAAAAGGCAAATATCTCCCGATCTGTAGGAATCTGAGAGACAAAACTTATGTTACTTTGGGGGAACGTATATGTCAACTTCATGTCAGATTCACGTCAATGTGTGTCCAAGTGTTTGGAGGACAGAGGAATTTTAATTTTGCGAGATTATTCGAAAGTCAATTTTTTAAAAGGCAAATATCTCCCGATCTGTAGGAATCTGAGAGACAATACTTATGTCACTTTGAGGGAACGTATATGTAAACTTCATATAAGAGTCACGTCAATGTATGTCCAAGGGTTTGGAGGATAGAGGCATTTTAATTTTTCGAGATTATTCGAAAGTCAATTTCTGAAAAGGCAAATATCTCCCGATCTGTAGGAATCTGAGAGACAAAACTTATGTCACTTTGAGGGAACGTATATGTCAACTTCATGTCAGAGTCATGTCAATGTATGTCCAAGGGTTTAGAGGATAAACACATTTTAATTTTTCGAGATTATTCCAAAGTCAATTTTTGAAAAGGCAAATATCTCCCGATCTGTTGGTATCTGAGAGACAAAACTTATGTCACTTTGAGGTAACGTATATGTCAACTTCATGTCAGAGGCACGTCAATGTATGTCAAAGGGTTTGGAGGATAGATATATTTTAATTTTTCGAGTTTATTCGAAAGTCAATTTTTGAAAAGGCAAATATCTCCCGATCTGTAGGAATCTGAGATACAAAACTTATGTCACTTTGAGGGAACGTATGTGTCAACTTCATGTCAGAGCCACGTCAAAGTATGTCCAAGGGTTTGGAGGACAGAGGCATTTAAATTTTTCGAGATTATTCGAAAGTCAATTTTTGAAAATTCAAATAACTCCCGATCTGAAGGAATCTGAGAGACAACACTTATGTCACTCTGAGGGAACGTATATGTCAACTTCATGACGGAGTTACGTCAATGTATGTCCAAAGGATTGGAGGTTAGAGATATTTTAATTTTTCGAGATTATTCGAAAGTCAATTTTTGAAATTCAAATATCTCCCGATCTGAAGGAATCTGAGAGACAACACTTATGTCACTTTGAGGGAACGTATATGTCAACTTCATGTCAGAGTCACGTCAATGTATGTCCAAGAGTTTTGACGATAGAGACATTTTAATTTTTCGAGATTATTCGAAAGTCAATTTTTGAAAATTCAAATATCTCCCGATCTGATGGAATCTGAGAGACAAAACTTATGTCACTTTGAGGTAACGTACATGTCAACTTCATGTCAGAGTCACGTCAATGTATGTCCAAGAGTTTGGAGGATAGAGACATTTTAATTTTTCGATATTATTCGAAAGTCAATTTTTGAAAAGGCAAATATCTCCCGATCTGTAGGAATCTGAAAGACAAAACTTATGTCACTTTGAGGGAACGTATATGTCAACTTCATGTCAGAGTCACGTCAATGTATGTCCAAGGGGTTGGTGGATAGACATATTTTAATTTTTCGAGATTATTTGATAGTCAATTTTTGAAAAGGCAAATATCTCCCGATCTGTAGGAATCTGAGAGACAAAACTTATGTTACTTTGGGGGAACGTATATGTCAACTTCATGTCAGTTTCACGTCAATGTATGTCCAAGAGTTTGGAGGATAGAGACATTTTAATTTTTCGAGATTATTCGAAAGTCAATTTATGAAAAGGCAAATATCGCCCGATCTGTAGGAATCTGAGAGACAAAATTTATGTTACTTTGAGGGAACGTATATGTCAACTACATGTCAGAGTCACGTCAATGTATGTCCAAGGGGTTGGAGGATAGAAATATTTTAATTTTTCGAGATTATTTGATAGTCAATTTTTGAAAAGGCAAATATCTCCCGATTTCTAGGAAACTGAGAGACAAACAATATGTTACTTTGGGGGAACGTATATGTCAACTTCATGTCAGATTCACGTCAATGTGTGTCCAAGTGTTTGGAGGACAGAGGCATTTTAATTTTGCAAGATTTTTCGAAAGTCAATTTTTGAAAAGGCAAATATCTCCCGATCTGTAGGAATCTGAGAGACTACACGTATGTCACTTTGAGGGAACGTATATGTAAACTTCATGTCAGAGTCACGTCAATGTATGTCCAAGGGTTTGGAGGATAGAGACATTTTAATTTTTCGAGATTATTCGAAAGTCAATTTATGAAAAGGCAAATATCTCCCGATCTGTAGGAATCTGAGAGACAAAACTTATGTCACTTTGAGGGAACGTATATGTCAACTTCATGTCAAAGTCACGTCAATGTATGTCCAAGAGTTTGGAGGAGTGAGACATTTTAATTTTTCGAGATTATTCGAAAGTCAATTATTGAAAATTTAAATATCACCCGATCTGTTGGAATCTGAGAGACACCACTTATGTCACTTTGAGGGAACGTATATGTCAACTTCATGTCAGAGTCACGTCAATGTATGTCCAAGAGTTTGGAGGATAGAGACATTTTAATTTTTCGATATTATTCGAAAGTCAATTTTTGAAAAGGCAAATATCTCCCGATCTGTAGGAATCTGAGAGACAAAACTTATGTCACTTTGAGGGAACGTATATGTCAACTTCATGTCAGAGTCACGTCAATGTATGTCCAAGGGGTTGGAGGGTAGACATATTTTAATTTTTCGAGATTATTTGATAGTCAATTTTTGAAAAGGCAAATATCTCCCGATCTGTAGGAAACTGAGAGACAAACAATATGTTACTTTGGGGGAACGTATATGTCAACTTCATGTCAGATGCACGTCAATGTGTGTCCAAGTGTTTGGAGGACAGAGGCATTTTAATTTTGCGAGATTATTCGAAAGTCAATTTTTGAAAAGGCAAATATCTCCCGATCTGTAATAATCTGAGAAACAATACTTATGTTACTTTGAGGGAACGTATATGTAAACTTCATGTCAGAGTCACGTCAATGTATGTCCAAGGGCTTGGAGGTTAGTGGCATTTGAATTTTTCGAGATTATTCGAAAGTCAATTTCTGAAAAGGCAAATATCTCCCGATCTGTATAAATCTGAGAGACATAACTTATGTCACTTTGAGGGAACGTATATGTCAACTTCATGTCAGAGTCATGTCATTGTATGTCCAAGGGTTTAGAGGATAAACACATTTTAATTTTTCGAGATTATTTCAAAGTCAATTTTTGAAAAGGCAAGTATCTCCCGATCTGTAGGAATCTGAGAGACAAAACTTATGTCACTTTGAGGTAACGCATATGTCAACTTCATGTCAGAGGCACGTCAATGTATGTCCAAGGGTTTGGAGGATAGATATATTTTAATTTTTCGAGTTTATTCGAAAGTCAATTTTTGAAAAGGCAAATATCTCCCGATCTGTAGGAATCTGAGAACAAACATGATGTCACTTTGAGGGAACGTATATGTCAACTTCTTGTCAGATTCACGTCAATGTATGTAAAAGGGTTTGGAGTATAGAGACATTTTAATTTTTTGAGATTATTCGAAAGTCAATTTTTTAAAAGGCAAGTATCTCCCGATCTGTAGGAATCTGA
Source organism: Zootermopsis nevadensis (assembly GCF_977971745.1). Classification (NCBI taxonomy): domain Eukaryota; kingdom Metazoa; phylum Arthropoda; class Insecta; order Blattodea; family Termopsidae; genus Zootermopsis; species Zootermopsis nevadensis. Next base: position 281,028 of record NW_028259346.1, on the reverse strand, counting down.
GAGACAAAACTTATGTCACTTTGAGGGAACGTATATGTCAACTTCATGTCAGAGTCACGTCAATGTATGTCCAAGGGTTTGGAGGATAAACACATTTTAATTTTTCGAGATTATAGAAAGTCAATTTTTGAAAAGGCAAATATCTCCCGATCTGTAGGAATCTGAGAGACAAAACTTATGTCACTTTGAGGGAACGTATATGTCAACTTCATGTCAGACTCACGTCAATGTATGTCCAAGAGTTTGGAGGATAGAGACATTTTAATTTTTCGAGATTATTCGAAAGTCAATTTTTGAAAAGGCAAATATCTCCCGATCTGTTGGAATCTGAGAAACAAAACTTATGTCACTTTGAGGTAACGTACATGTCAACTTCATGTAAGAGTCACGTCAATGTATGTCCAAGGGTTTGGAGGATAGAGAGATATTAATTTTTCGAGATTATTCGAAAGTCAATTTCTGAAAAGGCAAATATCTCCCGATCTGTAGGAACCTGAGAGACGAAACTTATGTCACTTTGAGGGAACGTATATGTCAACTTCATGTCAGAGTCACGTCAATGTATGTCGAAGGGTTTGGAGGATAGAGACATTTTAATTTTTCGAGATTATTCGAAAGTCAATTTTTGAAAAGGCAAATATCTCCCGATCTGTAGGAATCTGAGAGACAAACCTTATGTCACTTTGAGGTAACGTATATGTCAACTTCATGTTAGAGTCACGTCAATGTATGTCCAAGGGTTTGGAGGATAGAGAGATATTAATTTTTCGAGATTATTCGAAAGTCAATTTCTGAAAAGGCAAATATCTCCCGATCTGTAGGAACCTGAGAGACGAAACTTATGTCACTTTGAGGGAACGTATATGTCAACTTCATGTCAAAGTCACGTCAATGTATGTCGAAGGGTTTGGAGGATAGAGACATTTTAATTTTTCGAGATTATTCGAAAGTCAATTTTTGAAAAGGCAAATATCTCCCGATCTGTAGGAATCTGAGAGACAAACCTTATGTCACTTTGAGGTAACGTATATGTCAACTTCATGTCAGAGTCACGTCAATGTATGTCCAAGGGTTTGGAGGATAGAGACATTTTAATTTTTCGAAATTATTCGAAAGTCAATTTTTTAAAAGGCAAATATCTCCCGATCTGTAGGAATCTGAGAGACAAAACTTATGCCAATTTGAGGGAACGTATATGTCAACTTCATGTCACAGTCACGTCAATGTATGTCCAAGGGTTTGGAGGACAGAGGCATTTTAATTTTGCGAGATTATTCGAAAGTCAATTTTTGAAAAGGCAAATATCTCCCGATCTGTAGGAATCTGAGAGACAACACTTATGTCACTTTGAGGGAACGTATATGTCAACTCATGTCAAAGTCACGTAAATGTATGTCCAAAGGTTTGGAGGATAGAGATATTTGAATTTTTCGAGATTATTCGAAAGTCAATTTTTGAAAAGGCAAATATCTCCCGATCTGTAGGAATCTGAGAGACAAAACTTATGTCACTTTGAGGGAACGTATATGTCAACTTCATGTCAGAGTCACGTCAATGTATGTCCAAGGGGTTGGAGGATAGACATATTTTAATTTTTCGAGATTATTTAATAGTCAATTTTTGAAAAGGCAAATATATCCCGATCTGTAGGAAACTGAGAGACAAACAATATGTTACTTTGTGGTAACGTATATGTCAACTTCATGTCAGATTCACGTCAATGTGTGTCCAAGTGTTTGGAGGACAGAGGCATTTTAATTTTGCGAGATTATTCGAAAGTCAATTTTTGAAAAGGCAAATATCTCCCGATCTGTAGGAATCTGAGGGACAATACTTATGTCACTTTGAGGGAACGTATATGTAAACTTTATGTCAGAGTCACGTCAATGTATGTCCAAGGGTTTGGAGGATACAGGCATTTTAATTTTTCGAGATTATTCGAAAGCCAATTTCTGAAAAGGCAAATATCTCCCGATCTGTAGGAATCTGAGAGACAAAACTTATGTCACTTTGAGGGAACGTATATGTCAACTTCATGTCAGAGTCATGTCAATGTATGTCCAAGGGTTTAGAGGATAAACACATTTTAATTTTTCAAGATTATTCCAAAGTCATTTTTTGAAAAGGCAAATATCACCCGATCTGTTGGAATCTGAGAGACAAAACTTATGTCACTTTGAGGTAACGTATATGTCAACTTCATGTCAGAGGCACGTCAATGTATGTCCAAGGGTTTGGAGGATAGATATATTTTAATTTTTCGAGTTTATTCGAAAGTCAATTTTTGAAAAGGCAAATATCTTCCGATCTGTAGGAATCTGAGAACAAACCTGATGTCACTTTGAGGGAACGTATATGTCAACTTCTTGTCAGATTCACGTCAATGTATGTAAAAGGGTTTGGAGTATAGAGACATTTTAATTTTTTGAGATTATTCGAAAGGCAATTCTTGAAAAGGCAAATATCTCCCGATCTGTGGGAATCTGAGAGACAAAACTTATGTCACTTTGAGGGAACGTATATGTCAACTTCATGTCACAGTCACGTCAATGTATGTCCAAGGGTTTGGAGGATAAACACATTTTAATTTTTCGAGATTATAGAAAGTCAATTTTTGAAAAGGCAAATATCTCCCGATCTGTAAGAATCTGAGAGACAAAACTTATGTTACTTTAAGGGAACGTATATGTCAACTTCATGTCAGACTCACGTCAATGTATGTCTAAGAGTTTGGAGGATAGAGACATTTTAATTTTTCGAGATTATTCGAAAGTCAATTTTTGAAAAGGAAAATATCTCCCGATCTGTTGGAATCTGAGAGAAAAAACTTATGTCACTTTGAGGTAACGTACATGTCAACTTCGTGTCAGAGTCACGTCAATGTATGTCCAAGGGTTTGAAGGACAGAGGCATTTTAATTTTCCGAGATTATTCGAAAGTCAATTTTTAAAAGGCAAATATCTCCCGATCTGTAGGAATCTGAGAGACACCACTTATGTCACTTTGAGGGAACGTATATGTCAACTTCATGTCAGAGTCACGTCAATGTATGTCCAAGGGTTTGGAGGATAGAGAGATTTTAATTTTTCGAGATTATTCGAAAGTCAATTTCTGAAAAGGCAAATATCTCCCGATCTGTAGGAACCTGAGAGACGAAACTTATGTCACTTTAAGGGAACGTATATGTCAACGTCATGTCAGAGTCACGTCAATGTATGTCCAAGGGTTTGGAGGATAGAGAGATTTTAATTTTTCGAGATTATTCGAAAGTCAATTTCTGAAAAGGCAAATATCTCCCGATCTGTAGGAATCTTAGAGACAAACCTTACGTCACTTTGAGGTAACGTATATGTCAACTTCATGTCAGAGTCACGTCAATGTATGTCCAAGGGTTTGGAGGATAGAGACATTTGAATTTTTCGAAATTATTCGAAAGTCAATTTTTTCAAAGGCAAATATCTCCCGATCTGTAGGAATCTGAGAGACAAAACTTATGTCACTTTGAGGGAACGTATATGTCAACTTCATGTCAGAGTCACGTCAATGTATGTCCAAGGGGTTGGAGGATAGACATATTTTAATTTTTCGAGATTATTTGATAGTCAATTTTTGAAAAGGCAAATATCTCCCGATCTGTAGGAAACTGAGAGACAAACAATATGTTACTTTGGGGGAACGTATATGTTAACTTCATGTCAGATTCACGTCAATGTGTGTCCAAGGGTTTGGAGGACAGAGGCATTTTAATTTTGCGAGATTATTCGAAAGTCAATTTTTGAAAAGGCAAATATCTCCCGATCTGTAGGAATCTGAGAGACAACACTTATGTCACTTTGAGGGAACGTATATGTCAACTTCATGTCAAAGTCACGTAAATGTATGTCCAAAGGTTTGGAGGATAGAGATATTTTAATTTTTCGAGATTATTCGAAAGTCAATTTTTGAAAAGGCAAATATCTCCCGATCTGTAAGAATCTGAGAGACAAAACTTATGTCACTTTGAGGGAACGTATATGTCAACTTCATGTCAGAGTCACGTCAATGTATGTCCAAGGGGTTGGAGGATAGACATATTTAAATTTTTCGAGATTATTTGATAGTCAATTTTTGAAAAGGCAAATATATCCCGATCTGTAGGAAACTGAGAGACAAACAATATGTTACTTTGTGGTAACGTATATGTCAACTTCATGTCAGAGTCATGTCAATGTATGTCCAAGGGTTTAGAGGATAAACACATTTTAATTTTTCAAGATTATTCCAAAGTCAATTTTTGAAAAGGCAAATATCTCCCGATCTGTTGGAATCTGAGAGACAAAACTTATGTCACTTTGAGGTAACGTATATGTCAACTTCATGTCAGAGGCACGTCAATGTATGTCCAAGGGTTTGGAGGATAGATATATTTTAATTTTTCGAGTTTATTCGAAAGTCAATTTTTCAAAAGGCAAATATCTTCCGATCTGTAGGAATCTGAGAACAAACCTGATGTCACTTTGAGGGAATGTATATGTCAACTTCTTGTCAGATTCACGTCAATGTATGTAAAAGGGTTTGAAGTATAGAGACATTTTAATTTTTTGAGATTATTCGAAAGGCAATTTTTGAAAAGGCAAATATCTCCCGATCTGTAGGAATCTGAGAGACAAAACTTATGTCACTTTGAGGGAACGTATATGTCAACTTCATGTCACAGTCACGTCAATGTATGTCCAAGGGTTTGGAGGATAAACACATTTTAATTTTTCGAGATTATAGAAAGTCAATTTTTGAAAAGGCAAATATCTCCCGATCTGTAAGAATCTGAGAGACAAAACTTATGTCACTTTAAGGGAACGTATATGTCAACTTCATGTCAGACTCACGTCAATGTATGTCTAAGAGTTTGGAGGATAGAGACATTTTAATTTTTCGAGATTATTCGAAAGTCAATTTTTGAAAAGGAAAATATCTCCCGATCTGTTGGAATCTGAGAGAAAAAACTTATGTCACTTTGAGGTAACGTACATGTCAACTTCGTGTCAGAGTCACGTCAATGTATGTCCAAGGGTTTGAAGGACAGAGGCATTTTAATTTTCCGAGATTATTCGAAAGTCAATTTTTGAAAAGGTAAATATCTCCCGATCTGTAGGAATCTGAGAGACACCACTTATGTCACTTTGAGGGAACGTATATGTCAACTTCATGTCAGAGTCACGTCAATGTATGTCCAAGGGTTTGGAGGATAGAGAGATTTTAATTTTTCGAGATTATTCGAAAGTCAATTTCTGAAAAGGCAAATATCTCCCGATCTGTAGGAACCTGAGAGACGAAACTTATGTCACTTTAAGGGAACGTATATGTCAACGTCATGTCAGAGTCACGTCAATGTATGTCCAAGGGTTTGGAGGATAGAGAGATTTTAATTTTTCGAGATTATTCGAAAGTCAATTTCTGAAAAGGCAAATATCTCCCGATCTGTAGGAATCTTAGAGACAAACCTTACGTCACTTTGAGGTAACGTATATGTCAACTTCATGTCAGAGTCACGTCAATGTATGTCCAAGGGTTTGGAGGATAGAGACATTTGAATTTTTCGAAATTATTCGAAAGTCAATTTTTTAAAAGGCAAATATCTCCCGATCTGTAGGAATCTGAGAGACAAAACTTATGTCACTTTGAGGGAACGTATATGTCAACTTCATGTCAGAGTCACGTCAATGTATGTCCAAGGGGTTGGAGGATAGACATATTTTAATTTTTCGAGATTATTTGATAGTCAATTTTTGAAAAGGCAAATATCTCCCGATCTGTAGGAAACTGAGAGACAAACAATATGTTACTTTGGGGGAACGTATATGTTAACTTCATGTCAGATTCACGTCAATGTGTGTCCAAGGGTTTGGAGGACAGAGGCATTTTAATTTTGCGAGATTATTCGAAAGTCAATTTTTGAAAAAGCAAAGAACTCCCGATCTGTAGGAATCTGAGAGACAATACTTATGTCACTTTGAGGGAACGTATATGTAAACTTCATGTCAGAGTCACGTCAATGTATGTCCAAGGGTTTGGAGGATAGAGGCATTTTAATTTTTCGAGATTATTCGAAAGTCAATTTCTGAAAAGGCAAATATCTCCCGATATGTTGGAATCTGAGAGACAAAACTTATATCACTTTGAGGTAACGTACATGTCAATTTCATGTCAGATTCACGTCAATGTATGTCGAAGGGTTTGAAGGACAGAGGCATTTTAATTTTTCGAGATTATTCGAAAGTCAATTTTTGAAAAGGCAAATATCTCCCGATCTGTAGGAACCTGATAGACGAAACTTATGTCACTTTGAGGGAACGAATATATCAACTTCATGTCAGAGTCACGTCAATGTATGTCCAAGGGTTTGGAGGATAGAGACATTTTAATTTTTCGAGATTATTCGAAAGTCAATTTTTGAAAAGGCAAATATCTCCCGATCTGTAGGAATCTGAGAGACAAACCTTATGTCACTTTGAGGTAACGTATATGTCAACTTCATGTCAGAGTCATGTCAATGTATGTCCAAGGGTTTCGAGGATAGATACATTTTAATTTTTCGAAATTATTCGAAAGTCAATTTCTGAAAAGGCAAATATCTCCCGATCTGTAGGAACCTGAGAGACGAAACTTATGTCACTTTGAGGGAACGTATATGTCAACTTCATGTCAGAGTCACGTCAATGTATGTCCAAGGGTTTGGAGGATAGAGAAATTTTAATTTTTCGAAATTATTCGAAAGTCAATTTTTTAAAAGGCAAATATCTCCCGATCTGTAGGAATCTGAGAGACAAAACTTATGTCACTTTGAGTGAACGTATATGTCAACTTCATGTCACAGTCACGTCAATGTATGTCCAAGGGTTTGGAGGACAGAGGCATTTTAATTTTGCGAGATTATTCGAAAGTCAATTTTTGAAAAGGCAAATATCTCCCGATCTGTAGGAATCTGAGAGACAACACTTATGTTACTTTGAGGGAACGTATATGTCAACTTCATGTCAGAGTCACGTAAATGTATGTCCAAAGGTTTGGAGGATAGAGATATTTTAATTTTTCGAGATTATTCGAAAGTCAATTTTTGAAAAGGCAAATATCTACCGATCTGTAGGAATCTGAGAACAAACCTGATGTCACTTTGAGGGAACGTATATGTCAACTTCTTGTCAGATTCACGTCAATGTATGTAAAAGGGTTTGGAGTATAGAGACATTTTAATTTTTTGAGATTATTCGAAAGGCAATTTTTGAAAAGGCAAATATCTCCCGATCTGTGGGAATCTGAGAGACAAAACTTATGTCACTTTGAGGGAACGTATATGTCAACTTCATGTCACAGTCACGTCAATGTATGTCCAAGGGTTTGGAGGATAAACACATTTTAATTTTTCGAGATTATAGAAAGTCAATTTTTGAAAAGGCAAATATCTCCCGATCTGTAAGAATCTGAGAGACAAAACTTATGTCACTTTAAGGGAACGTATATGTCAACTTCATGTCAGACTCACGTCAATGTATGTCTAAGAGTTTGGAGGATAGAGACATTTTAATTTTTCGAGATTATTCGAAAGTCAATTTTTGAAATGGAAAATATCTCCCGATCTGTTGGAATCTGAGAGAAAAAACTTATGTCACTTTGAGGTAACGTACATGTCAACTTCGTGTCAGAGTCACGTCAATGTATGTCCAAGGGTTTGAAGGACAGAGGCATTTTAATTTTCCGAGATTATTCGAAAGTCAATTTTTGAAAAGGCAAATATCTCCCGATCTGTAGGAATCTGAGAGACACCACTTATGTCACTTTGAGGGAACGTATATGTCAACTTCATGTCAGAGTCACGTCAATGTATGTCCAAGGGTTTGGAGGATAGAGAGATTTTAATTTTTCGAGATTATTCGAAAGTCAATTTCTGAAAAGGCTAATATCTCCCGATCTGTAGGAACCTGAGAGACGAAACTTATGTCACTTTAAGGGAACGTATATGTCAACGTCATGTCAGAGTCACGTCAATGTATGTCCAAGGGTTTGGAGGATAGAGAGATTTTAATTTTTCGAGATTATTCGAAAGTCAATTTCTGAAAAGGCAAATATCTCCCGATCTGTAGGAATCTTAGAGACAAACCTTACGTCACTTTGAGGTAACGTATATGTCAACTTCATGTCAGAGTCACGTCAAAGTATGTCCAAGGGTTTGGAGGATAGAGACATTTGAATTTTTCGAAATTATTCGAAAGTCAATTTTTTAAAAGGCAAATATCTCCCGATCTGTAGGAATCTGAGAGACAAAACTTATGTCACTTTGAGGGAACGTATATGTCAACTTCATGTCAGAGTCACGTCAATGTATGTCCAAGGGGTTGGAGGATAGACATATTTTAATTTTTCGAGATTATTTGATAGTCAATTTTTGAAAAGGCAAATATCTCCCGATCTGTAGGAAACTGAGAGACAAACAATATGTTACTTTGGGGGAACGTATATGTTAACTTCATGTCAGATTCACGTCAATGTGTGTCCAAGGGTTTGGAGGACAGAGGCATTTTAATTTTGCGAGATTATTCGAAAGTCAATTTTTGAAAAGGCAAAGAACTCCCGATCTGTAGGAATCTGAGAGACAATACTTATGTCACTTTGAGGGAACGTATATGTAAACTTCATGTCAGAGTCACGTCAATGTATGTCCAAGGGTTTGGAGGATAGAGGCATTTTAATTTTTCGAGATTATTCGAAAGTCAATTTATGAAAAGGCAAATATCTCCCGATCTGTTGGAATCTGAGAGACAAAACTTATGTCACTTTGAGGTAACGTACATGTCAATTTCATGTCAGATTCACGTCAATGTATGTCGAAGGGTTTGAAGGACAGAGGCATTTTAATTTTTCGAGATTATTCGAAAGTCAATTTTTGAAAAGGCAAATATCTCCCGATCTGTAGGAACCTGATAGACGAAACTTATGTCACTTTGAGGGAACGAATATATCAACTTCATGTCAGAGTCACGTCAATGTATGTCCAAGGGTTTGGAGGATAGAGACATTTTAATTTTTCGAGATTATTCGAAAGTCAATTTTTGAAAAGGCAAATATCTCCCGATCTGTAGGAATCTGAGAGACAAACCTTATGTCACTTTGAGGTAACGTATATGTCAACTTCATGTCAGAGTCATGTCAATGTATGTCCAAGGGTTTCGAGGATAGATACATTTTAATTTTTCGAAATTATTCGAAAGTCAATTTCTGAAAAGGCAAATATCTCCCGATCTGTAGGAACCTGAGAGACGAAACTTATGTCACTTTGAGGGAACGTATATGTCAACTTCATGTCAGAGTCACGTCAATGTATGTCCAAGGGTTTGGAGGATAGAGAAATTTTAATTTTTCGAAATTATTCGAAAGTCAATTTTTTAAAAGGCAAATATCTCCCGATCTGTAGGAATCTGAGAGACAAAACTTATGTCACTTTGAGTGAACGTATATGTCAACTTCATGTCACAGTCACGTCAATGTATGTCCAAGGGTTTGGAGGACAGAGGCATTTTAATTTTGCGAGATTATTCGAAAGTCAATTTTTGAAAAGGCAAATATCTCCCGATCTGTAGGAATCTGAGAGACAACACTTATGTTACTTTGAGGGAACGTATATGTCAACTTCATGTCAGAATCTCGTCAATGTAGGTCCAAGGGTTTGGACGATAGAGACATTTTAATTTTTCGAGATTGTTCTAAAGTCAATATTTAAAAGGCAAATATCTCCCGATCTGTAGGAATCTAAGAGACATAACTAATGTCACTTTGAGGGAACATATGTGTCAACTTCCTGTGAGAGTCACGTCAATGTATGTCCAAGGGTTTGGAGGATAGAGACATTTAAATTTTTAGATATTATTCGAAAGTCAATTTTTAAAAGGCAAATATCTCCCGATTTGTAGGAATCTGAGAGACAAAACTTATGTCACTTTGAGGGAACGTATATGTCAACTTCATGTCAGAATCTCGTCAATGTATGTCCAAGGGTTTGGACGATAGACACATTTTAATTTTTCGAGATTATTCGAAAGTCAATTTTTAAAAGGCAAATATCTCCCGATCTGTAGGCATCTGAGAGACAACCCTTATATCACTTTGAGAGAACGCATATGTCAACTTCATGTCAGAGTCTGGTCAATGTATGTTCAAGGGTTTGGAGGATAGAGACATTTTAATTTTTCGAGATTATTCGAAAGTCAATTTTTAAAAGGCAAATATCTCCCGATCTGTAGGAATCTGAGAAACAAAACTTATGTCACTTTGAGGGAACGTATATGTCAACTTGCTGTCAGAGTCACGTCAATGTATGTCCAAGGGTTTGGAGGATAGAGACATTTAAATTTTTCGAGATTATTCGAAAGTCAATTTTTAAAAGGCAAATATCTCCCGATCTGTATTAACCTGAGAGACGAAACTTATGTCACTTTGAGGGAACGTATATGTTAACTTCATGTCAGAGTCATGTCAATGTATGTCCAAGGGTTTGGAGGATAGAGGCATTTTAATTTTTCGAGATTATTCGAAAGTCAATTTCTGAAAAGGCAAATATCTCCCGATCTGTAGGAATCTGAGATACAAAACTTATGTCACTTTGAGGTAACGTATATGTCAACTTCATGTCAGAGGCACGTCAATGTATGTCAAAGGGTTTGGAGGATAGATATATTTTAATTTTTCGAGTTTATTCGAAAGTCAATTTTTGAAAAGGCAAATATCTCCCGATCTGTAGGAATCTGAGATACAAAACTTATGTCACTTTGAGGGAACGTATGTGTCAACTTCATGTCAGAGCCACGTCAAAGTATGTCCAAGGGTTTGGAGGACAGAGGCATTTAAATTTTTCGAGATTATTCGAAAGTCAATTTTTGAAAATTCAAATAACTCCCGATCTGAAGGAATCTGAGAGACAACACTTATGTCACTCTGAGGGAACGTATATGTCAACTTCATGACAGAGTCACGTCAATGTATGTCCAAAGGTTTGGAGGATAGAGATATTTTAATTTTTCGAGATTATTCGAAAGTCAATTTTTGAAAATTCAAATATCTCCCGATCTGAAGGAATCTGAGAGACAACACTTATGTCACTTTGAGGGAACGTATATGTCAACTTCATGTCAGAGTCACGTCAATGTATGTCCAAGAGTTTGGAGGATAGAGACATTTTAATTTTTCGAGATTATTCGAAAGTCAATTTATGAAAAGGCAAATATCGCCCGATCTGTAGGAATCTGAGAGACAAAATTTATGTTACTCTGAGGGAACGTATATGTCAACTACATGTCAGAGTCACGTCAATGTATGTCCAAGGGGTTGGAGGATAGAGATATTTTAATTTTTCGAGATTATTTGATAGTCAATTTTTGAAAAGGCAAATATCTCCCGATTTCTAGGAAACTGAGAGACAAACAATATGTTACTTTGGGGGAACGTATATGTCAACTTCATGTCAGATTCACGTCAATGTGTGTCCAAGTGTTTGGAGGACAGAGGCATTTTAATTTTGCAAGATTTTTCGAAAGTCAATTTTTGAAAAGGCAAATATCTTCCGATCTGTAGGAATCTGAGAAACTACACTTATGTCACTTTGAGGGAACGTATATGTAAACTTCATGTCAGAGTCACGTCAATGTATGTCCAAGGGTTTGGAGGATAGAGACATTTAAATTTTTCGAGATTATTCGAAAGTCAATTTATGAAAAGGCAAATATCTCCCGATCTGTAGGAATCTGAGAGACAAAACTTATGTCACTTTGAGGGAACGTATATGTCAACTTCATGTCAAAGTCACGTCAATGTATGTCCAAGAGTTTGGAGGAGTGAGACATTTTAATTTTTCGAGATTATTGGAAAGTCAATTAATGAAAATTTAAATATCACCCGATCTGTTGGAATCTGAGAGACACCACTTATGTCACTTTGAGGGAACGTATATGTCAACTTCATGTCAGAGTCACGTCAATGTATGTCCAAGGGTTTGGAGGATAGAGAGATTTGAATTTTTCGCGATTATTTGAAAGTCAATTTCTGAAAGGGCAAATATCTCCCGATCTGTAGGAACCTGAGAGACGAAACGTATGTCACTTTGAGGGAACGTATATGTCAACTTCATGTCTGAGTCACGTCAATGTATGTCCAAGGGTTTGGAGGATAGAGAGATTTTAATTTTTCGAGATTATTCGAAAGTCAATTTTTGAAAAATCAAATATCTTCCGATCTGTAGGAATCTGAGAGACAAACCTATGTCACTTTGAGGTAACGTATATGTTAACTTCATGTCAGAGTCATGTCAATGTATGTCCAAGGGTTTCGAGGATAGAGACATTTAAATTTTTCGAGATTATTCGAAAGTCAATTTCTGAAAAGGCAAATATCTCCCGATCTGTAGGAATCTGAGAGACAAAACTTATGTCACTTTGAGGTAACGTATATGTGAACTTCATGTCAGAGTCACGTCAATGTATGTCCAAGGGTTTGCAGGATAGAGACATTTAAATTTTTCGAAATTATTCGAAAGTCAATTTTTTAAAAGGCAAATATCTCCCGATCTGTAGGAATCTGAGAGACAAAACTTATGCCAATTTGAGGGAACGTATATGTCAACTTCATGTCACAGTCACGTCAATGTATGTCCAAGGGTTTGGAGGACAGAGACATTTTAATTTTTCGAAATTATTCGAAAGTCAATTTTTGAAAAGGCAAATATCTCCCGATCTGTAGGAATCTGAGAGACAACACTTATGTCACTTTGAGGGAACGTATATGTCAACTTCATGTCAGAGTCACGTAAATGTATGTCCAAAGGTTTGGAGGATAGAGATATTTTAATTTTTCGAGATTATTCGAAAGTCAATTTTTGAAAAGGCAAATATCTCCCGATCTGTAGGAATCTGAGAGACAAAACTTATGTCACTTTGAGGGAACGTATATGTCAACTTCATGTCAGAGTCACGTCAATGTATGTCCAAGAGTTTGGAGGATAGAGACATTTTAATTTTTCGAGATTATTCGAAAGTCAATTTTTGAAAAGGCAAATATCTCCCGATCTGTAGGAATCTAAGAGACAAAACTTATGTCACTTTGAGGGAACGTATATGTCAACTTCATGTCAGAGTCACGTCAATGTATGTCCAAGGGGTTGGAGGGTAGACATATTTTAATTTTTCGAGATTATTTGATAGTCAATTTTTGAAAAGGCAAATATCTCCCGATCTGTAGGAAACTGAGAGACAAACAATATGTTACTTTGGGGGAACGTATATGTCAACTTCATGTCAGATGCACGTCAATGTGTGTCCAAGTGTTTGGAGGACAGAGGCATTTTAATTTTGCGAGATTATTCGAAAGTCAATTTTTGAAAAGGCAAATATCTCCCGATCTCTAATAATCTGAGAAACAATACTTATGTTACTTTGAGGGAACGTGTATGTAAAATTCATGTCAGAGTCACGTCAATGTATGTCCAAGGGTTTGGAGGATAGTGGCATTTTAATTTTTCGAGATTATTCGAAAGTCAATTTATGAAAAGGCAAATATCTCCCGATCTGTATAAATCTGAGAGACATAACTTATGTCACTTTGAGGGAACGTATATGTCAACTTCATGTCAGAGTCATGTCATTGTATGTCCAAGGGTTTAGAGGATAAACACATTTTAATTTTTCGAGATTATTCCAAAGTCAATTTTTGAAAAGGCAAATATCTCCCGATCTGTTGGAATCTGAGAGACAAAACTTATGTCACTTTGAGGTAACGTATATGTCAACTTCATGTCAGAGGCACGTCAATGTATGTCCAAGGGTTTGGAGGATAGATATATTTTAATTTTTCGAGTTTATTCGAAAGTCAATTTTTGAAAAGGCAAATATCTCCCGATCTGTAGGAATCTGAGAACAAACATGATGTCACTTTGAGGGAACGTATATGTCAACTTCTTGTCAGATTCACGTCAATGTATGTAAAAGGGTTTGGAGTATAGAGACATTTTAATTTTTTGAGATTATTCGAAAGTCAATTTTTTAAAAGGCAAATATCTCCCGATCTGTAGGAATCTGAGAGACAAAACTTATGTCACTTTGAGGGAACGTATATGTCAACTTCATGTCAGAGTCACGTCAATGTATGTCCAAGGGTTTGGAGGATAAACACATTTTAATTTTTCGAGATTATAGAAAGTCAATTTTTGAAAAGGCAAATATCTCCCGATCTGTAGGAATCTGAGAGACAAAACTTATGTCACTTTGAGGGAACGTATATGTCAACTTCATGTCAGACTCACGTCAATGTATGTCCAAGAGTTTGGAGGATAGAGACATTTTAATTTTTCGAGATTATTCGAAAGTCAATTTTTGAAAAGGCAAATATCTCCCGATCTGTTGGAATCTGAGAGACAAAACTTATGTCACTTTGAGGTAACGTACATGTCAACTTCATGTAAGAGTCACGTCAATGTATGTCCAAGGGTTTGAAGGACAGAGGCATTTAAATTTTTCGAGATTATTCGAAAGTCAATTTTTGAAAATGCAAATATCTCCCGATCTGTAGGAATCTGAGAGACACCACTTATGTCACTTTGAGGGAACGTATATGTCAACTTCATGTCAGAGTCACGTCAATGTATGTCCAAGGGTTTGGAGGATAGAGAGATATTAATTTTTCGAGATTATTCGAAAGTCAATTTCTGAAAAGGCAAATATCTCCCGATCTGTAGGAACCTGAGAGACGAAACTTATGTCACTTTGAGGGAACGTATATGTCAACTTCATGTCAGAGTCACGTCAATGTATGTCGAAGGGTTTGGAGGATAGAGACATTTTAATTTTTCGAGATTATTCGAAAGTCAATTTTTGAAAAGGCAAATATCTCCCGATCTGTAGGAATCTGAGAGACAAACCTTATGTCACTTTGAGGTAACGTATATGTCAACTTCATGTCAGAGTCATTGCAATGTATGTCCAAGGGTTTCGAGGATAGAGACATTTTAATTTTTCGAGATTATTCGAAAGTTAATTTCTGAAAAGGCAAATATCTCCCGATCTGTAGGAACCTGAGAGACGAAACTTATGTCACTTTGAGGGAACGTATATGTCAACTTCATGTCAGAGTCACGTCAATGTATGTCCAAGGGTTTGGAGGATAGAGACATTTTAATTTTTCGAAATTATTCGAAAGTCAATTTTTTAAAGGCAAATATCTCCCGATCTGTAGGAATCTGAGAGACAAAACTTATGCCAATTTGAGGGAACGTATATGTCAACTTCATGTCACAGTCACGTCAATGTATGTCCAAGGGTTTGGAGGACAGAGGCATTTTAATTTTGCGAGATTATTCGAAAGTCAATTTTTGAAAAGGCAAATATCTCCCGATCTGTAGGAATCTGAGAGACAACACTTATGTCACTTTGAGGGAACGTATATGTCAACTTCATGTCAAAGTCACGTAAATGTATGTCCAAAGGTTTGGAGGATAGAGATATTTTAATTTTTCGAGATTATTCGAAAGTCAATTTTTGAAAAGGCAAATATCTCCCGATCTGTAGGAATCTGAGAGACAAAACTTATGTCACTTTGAGGGAACGTATATGTCAACTTCATGCCAGAGTCACGTCAATGTATGTCCAAGGGGTTGGAGGATAGACATATTTTAATTTTTCGAGATTATTTGATAGTCAATTTTTGAAAAGGCAAATATCTCCCGATCTGTAGGAAACTGAAAGACAAACAATATGTTACTTTGTGGTAACGTATATGTCAACTTCATGTCAGATTCACGTCAATGTGTGTCCAAGTGTTTGGAGGACAGAGGCATTTTAATTTTTCGAGATTATTCGAAAGTCAATTTTTGAAAGGGCAAATATCTCCCGATCTGTAGGAATCTGAGGGACAATACTTATGTCACTTTGAGGGAACGTATATGTAAACTTCATGTCAGAGTCACGTCAATGTATGTACAAGGGTTTGGAGGATACAGGCATTTTAATTTTTCGAGATTATTCGAAAGCCAATTTCTGAAAAGGCAAATATCTCCCGATCTGTAGGAATCTGAGAGACAAAACTTATGTCACTTTGAGGGAACGTATATGTCAACTTCATGTCAGAGTCATGTCAATGTATGTCCAAGGGTTTAGAGGATAAACACATTTTAATTTTTCGAGATTATTCCAAAGTCAATTTTTGAAAATTCAAATATCTCCCGATCTGAAGGAATCTGAGAGACAACACTTATGTCACTTTGAGGGAACGTATATGTAAACTTCATGTCAGAGTCACGTCAATGTATGTCCAAGGGTTTGGAGGATACAGGCATTTTAATTTTTCGAGATTATTCGAAAGCCAATTTCTGAAAAGGCAAATATCTCCCGATCTGTAGGAATCTGAGAGACAAAACTTATGTCACTTTGAGGGAACGTACATGTCAACATCATGTCAGAGTCATGTCAATGTATGTCCAAGGGTTTAGAGGATAAACACATTTTAATTTTTCGAGATTATTCCAAAGTCAATTTTTGAAAAGGCAAATATCTCCCGATCTGTAGAAATCTGAGAGACACCACTTATATCACTTTGAGGAAACGTATATGTCAACTTCTTGTCAGATTCACGTCAATGTATGTAAAAGGGTTTGGAGTATAGAGACATTTTAATTTTTTGAGATTATTCGAAAGTCAATTTTTGAAAAGGCAAATATCTCCCGATCTGTAGGAATCTGAGAGACAAAACTTATGTCACTTTGAGGGAACGTATATGTCAACTTCATGTCACAGTCACGTCAATGTATGTCCAAGGGTTTGGAGGATAAACACATTTTAATTTTTCGAGATTATAGAAAGTCAATTTTTGAAAAGGCAAATATCTCCCGATCTGCAGGAATCTGAGAGACAAAACTTATGTCACTTTGAGGGAACGTAAATGTTAACTTCATGTCAGACTCACGTTAATGTAAGTCCAAGAGTTTGGAGGATAGAGACATTTTAATTTTTCGAGATTAAAGAAAGTCAATTTTTGAAAAGGCAAATATCACCCGATCTGTTGGAATCTGAGAGACAAAACTTATGTCACTTTGAGATAACGTACATGTCAACTTCGTGTCAGAGTCACGTCAATGTATGTCCAAGGGTTTGAAGGACAGAGGCATTTTAATTTTCCGAGATTATTCGAAAGTCAATTTTTGAAAAGTCAAATATCTTCCGGTCTGTAGGAATCTGAGAGACACCACTTATGTCACTTTGAGGGAACGTATATGTCAACTTCATGTCAGAGTCACGTCAATGTATGTCCAAGGGTTTGGAGGATAGAGAGATTTTAATTTTTCGAGATTATTCGAAAGTCAATTTCTGAAAAGGCAAATATCTCCCGATTTGTAGGAACCTGAGAGACGAAACTTATGTCACTTTGAGGGAACGTATATGTCAACGTCATGTCACAGTCACGTCAATGTATGTCCAAGGGTTTGGAGGATAGAGAGATTTTAATTTTTCGAGATTATTCGAAAGTCAATTTCTGAAAAGGCAAATATCTCCCGATCTGTAGGAATCTAAGAGACAAACCTTATATCACTTTGAGGTAACGTATATGTCAACTTCATGTAAGAGTCATGTCAATGTATATCAAGGGTTTCGAGGATAGAGACATTTAAATTTTTCGAGATTATTCGAAAGTCAATTTCTGAAAAGGCAAATATCTCCCAATCTGTAGGAATCTGAGAGACAAAACTTATGTCACTTTGAGGTAACGTATATGTCAACTTCATGTCAGAATCACGTCAATGTATGTCCAAGGGTTTGGAGGATAGGGACATTTCAATTTTTCGAAATTATTCGAAAGTCAATTTCTTTAAAGGCAAATATCTCCCGATCTGTACTAATCTGAGAGACAAAACTTATGTCACTTTGAGGGAACGTATATGTCAACTTCATGTCAGATTCACGTCAATGTGTTTCCAAGTGTTTGGAGGACAGAGGCATTTTAATTTTGCGAGATTATTCGAAAGTCAATTTTTGAAAAGGCAAATATCTCCCGATCTGCAGGAATCTGAGAGACAATACTTATGTCACTTTGAGGGAACGTATATGTAAACGTCATGTCAGAGTCACGTCAATGTATGTATAAGGGTTTGCAGGATAGAGGCATTTTAATTTTTCGAGATTATTCGAAAGTCAATTTCTGAAAAGGAAAATATCTCCCGATCTGTAGGATTCTGAGAGACAAAACTTATGTCACTTTGAGGGAACGTATATGTCAACTTCATGTAAGACTCACGTCAATGTATGTCCAAGAGTTTGGAGGATAGAGACATTTTAATTTTTCGAGATTATTCGAAAGTCAATTTTTGAAATAGCAAATATCTCCCGATCTGTTGGAATCTGAGAGACAAAACTTATGTCACTTTGAGGTAACGTACATGTCAACTTCGTGTCAGAGTCACGTCAATGTATGTCCAAGGGTTTGAAGGACAGAGGCATTTTAATTTTCCGAGATTATTCGAAAGTCAATTTTTGAAAAGGCAAATATCTTCCGATCTGTAGGAATCTGAGAGACACCACTTATGTCACTTTGAGGGAACGTATATGTCAACTTCATGTCAGAGCCACGTCAATGTATGTCCAAGGGTTTGGAGGATAGAGAGATTTTAATTTTTCGAGATTATTCGAAAGTCAATTTCTGAAAAGGCAAATATCTCCCGATCTGTAGGAACCTGAGAGACGAAACTTATGTCACTTTGAGGGAACGTATATGTCAACGTCATGTCAGAGTCACGTCAATGTATGTCCAAGGGTTTGGAGGATAGAGAGATTTTAATTTTTCGAGATTATTCGAAAGTCAATTTCTGAAAAGGCAAATATCTCCCGATCTGTAGGAATCTTAGAGACAAACCTTATATCACTTTGAGGGAACGTATATGTCAACTTCATGTCAGAGTCACGTCAATGTATGTCCAAGAGTTTGGAGGATAGAGACATTTTAATTTTTCGAGATTATTCGAAAGTCAATTTTTGAAAAGGCAAATATCTCCCGATCTGTAGGAATCTAAGAGACAAAACTTATGTCACTTTGAGGGAACGTATATGTCAACTTCATGTCAGAGTCACGTCAATGTATGTCCAAGGGGTTGGAGGGTAGACATATTTTAATTTTTCGAGATTATTTGATAGTCAATTTTTGAAAAGGCAAATATCTCCCGATCTGTAGGAAACTGAGAGACAAACAATATGTTACTTTGGGGGAACGTATATGTCAACTTCATGTCAGATGCACGTCAATGTGTGTCCAAGTGTTTGGAGGACAGAGGCATTTTAATTTTGCGAGATTATTCGAAAGTCAATTTTTGAAAAGGCAAATATCTCCCGATCTCTAATAATCTGAGAAACAATACTTATGTTACTTTGAGGGAACGTATATGTAAAATTCATGTCAGAGTCACGTCAATGTATGTCCAAGGGTTTGGAGGATAGTGGCATTTTAATTTTTCGAGATTATTCGAAAGTCAATTTATGAAAAGGCAAATATCTCCCGATCTGTATAAATCTGAGAGACATAACTTATGTCACTTTGAGGGAACGTATATGTCAACTTCATGTCAGAGTCATGTCATTGTATGTCCAAGGGTTTAGAGGATAAACACATTTTAATTTTTCGAGATTATTCCAAAGTCAATTTTTGAAAAGGCAAATATCTCCCGATCTGTTGGAATCTGAGAGACAAAACTTATGTCACTTTGAGGTAACGTATATGTCAACTTCATGTCAGAGGCACGTCAATGTATGTCCAAGGGTTTGGAGGATAGATATATTTTAATTTTTCGAGTTTATTCGAAAGTCAATTTTTGAAAAGGCAAATATCTCCCGATCTGTAGGAATCTGAGAACAAACATGATGTCACTTTGAGGGAACGTATATGTCAACTTCTTGTCAGATTCACGTCAATGTATGTAAAAGGGTTTGGAGTATAGAGACATTTTAATTTTTTGAGATTATTCGAAAGTCAATTTTTTAAAAGGCAAATATCTCCCGATCTGTAGGAATCTGAGAGACAAAACTTATGTCACTTTGAGGGAACGTATATGTCAACTTCATGTCAGAGTCACGTCAATGTATGTCCAAGGGTTTGGAGGATAAACACATTTTAATTTTTCGAGATTATAGAAAGTCAATTTTTGAAAAGGCAAATATCTCCCGATCTGTAGGAATCTGAGAGACAAAACTTATGTCACTTTGAGGGAACGTATATGTCAACTTCATGTCAGACTCACGTCAATGTATGTCCAAGAGTTTGGAGGATAGAGACATTTTAATTTTTCGAGATTATTCGAAAGTCAATTTTTGAAAAGGCAAATATCTCCCGATCTGTTGGAATCTGAGAGACAAAACTTATGTCACTTTGAGGTAACGTACATGTCAACTTCATGTAAGAGTCACGTCAATGTATGTCCAAGGGTTTGAAGGACAGAGGCATTTAAATTTTTCGAGATTATTCGAAAGTCAATTTTTGAAAATGCAAATATCTCCCGATCTGTAGGAATCTGAGAGACACCACTTATGTCACTTTGAGGGAACGTATATGTCAACTTCATGTCAGAGTCACGTCAATGTATGTCCAAGGGTTTGGAGGATAGAGAGATATTAATTTTTCGAGATTATTCGAAAGTCAATTTCTGAAAAGGCAAATATCTCCCGATCTGTAGGAACCTGAGAGACGAAACTTATGTCACTTTGAGGGAACGTATATGTCAACTTCATGTCAGAGTCACGTCAATGTATGTCGAAGGGTTTGGAGGATAGAGACATTTTAATTTTTCGAGATTATTCGAAAGTCAATTTTTGAAAAGGCAAATATCTCCCGATCTGTAGGAATCTGAGAGACAAACCTTATGTCACTTTGAGGTAACGTATATGTCAACTTCATGTCAGAGTCATTGCAATGTATGTCCAAGGGTTTCGAGGATAGAGACATTTTAATTTTTCGAGATTATTCGAAAGTTAATTTCTGAAAAGGCAAATATCTCCCGATCTGTAGGAACCTGAGAGACGAAACTTATGTCACTTTGAGGGAACGTATATGTCAACTTCATGTCAGAGTCACGTCAATGTATGTCCAAGGGTTTGGAGGATAGAGACATTTTAATTTTTCGAAATTATTCGAAAGTCAATTTTTTAAAGGCAAATATCTCCCGATCTGTAGGAATCTGAGAGACAAAACTTATGCCAATTTGAGGGAACGTATATGTCAACTTCATGTCACAGTCACGTCAATGTATGTCCAAGGGTTTGGAGGACAGAGGCATTTTAATTTTGCGAGATTATTCGAAAGTCAATTTTTGAAAAGGCAAATATCTCCCGATCTGTAGGAATCTGAGAGACAACACTTATGTCACTTTGAGGGAACGTATATGTCAACTTCATGTCAAAGTCACGTAAATGTATGTCCAAAGGTTTGGAGGATAGAGATATTTTAATTTTTCGAGATTATTCGAAAGTCAATTTTTGAAAAGGCAAATATCTCCCGATCTGTAGGAATCTGAGAGACAAAACTTATGTCACTTTGAGGGAACGTATATGTCAACTTCATGCCAGAGTCACGTCAATGTATGTCCAAGGGGTTGGAGGATAGACATATTTTAATTTTTCGAGATTATTTGATAGTCAATTTTTGAAAAGGCAAATATCTCCCGATCTGTAGGAAACTGAAAGACAAACAATATGTTACTTTGTGGTAACGTATATGTCAACTTCATGTCAGATTCACGTCAATGTCTGTCCAAGTGTTTGGAGGACAGAGGCATTTTAATTTTGCGAGATTATTCGAAAGTCAATTTTTGAAAGGGCAAATATCTCCCGATCTGTAGGAATCTGAGGGACAATACTTATGTCACTTTGAGGGAACGTATATGTAAACTTCATGTCAGAGTCACGTCAATGTATGTACAAGGGTTTGGAGGATACAGGCATTTTAATTTTTCGAGATTATTCGAAAGCCAATTTCTGAAAAGGCAAATATCTCCCGATCTGTAGGAATCTGAGAGACAAAACTTATGTCACTTTGAGGGAACGTATATGTCAACTTCATGTCAGAGTCATGTCAATGTATGTCCAAGGGTTTAGAGGATAAACACATTTTAATTTTTCGAGATTATTCCAAAGTCAATTTTTGAAAATTCAAATATCTCCCGATCTGAAGGAATCTGAGAGACAACACTTATGTCACTTTGAGGGAACGTATATGTAAACTTCATGTCAGAGTCACGTCAATGTATGTCCAAGGGTTTGGAGGATACAGGCATTTTAATTTTTCGAGATTATTCGAAAGCCAATTTCTGAAAAGGCAAATATCTCCCGATCTGTAGGAATCTGAGAGACAAAACTTATGTCACTTTGAGGGAACGTACATGTCAACATCATGTCAGAGTCATGTCAATGTATGTCCAAGGGTTTAGAGGATAAACACATTTTAATTTTTCGAGATTATTCCAAAGTCAATTTTTGAAAAGGCAAATATCTCCCGATCTGTAGAAATCTGAGAGACACCACTTATATCACTTTGAGGAAACGTATATGTCAACTTCTTGTCAGATTCACGTCAATGTATGTAAAAGGGTTTGGAGTATAGAGACATTTTAATTTTTTGAGATTATTCGAAAGTCAATTTTTGAAAAGGCAAATATCTCCCGATCTGTAGGAATCTGAGAGACAAAACTTATGTCACTTTGAGGGAACGTATATGTCAACTTCATGTCACAGTCACGTCAATGTATGTCCAAGGGTTTGGAGGATAAACACATTTTAATTTTTCGAGATTATAGAAAGTCAATTTTTGAAAAGGCAAATATCTCCCGATCTGCAGGAATCTGAGAGACAAAACTTATGTCACTTTGAGGGAACGTAAATGTTAACTTCATGTCAGACTCACGTTAATGTAAGTCCAAGAGTTTGGAGGATAGAGACATTTTAATTTTTCGAGATTAAAGAAAGTCAATTTTTGAAAAGGCAAATATCACCCGATCTGTTGGAATCTGAGAGACAAAACTTATGTCACTTTGAGATAACGTACATGTCAACTTCGTGTCAGAGTCACGTCAATGTATGTCCAAGGGTTTGAAGGACAGAGGCATTTTAATTTTCCGAGATTATTCGAAAGTCAATTTTTGAAAAGTCAAATATCTTCCGGTCTGTAGGAATCTGAGAGACACCACTTATGTCACTTTGAGGGAACGTATATGTCAACTTCATGTGAGAGTCACGTCAATGTATGTCCAAGGGTTTGGAGGATAGAGAGATTTTAATTTTTCGAGATTATTCGAAAGTCAATTTCTGAAAAGGCAAATATCTCCCGATTTGTAGGAACCTGAGAGACGAAACTTATGTCACTTTGAGGGAACGTATATGTCAACGTCATGTCACAGTCACGTCAATGTATGTCCAAGGGTTTGGAGGATAGAGAGATTTTAATTTTTCGAGATTATTCGAAAGTCAATTTCTGAAAAGGCAAATATCTCCCGATCTGTAGGAATCTAAGAGACAAACCTTATATCACTTTGAGGTAACGTATATGTCAACTTCATGTAAGAGTCATGTCAATGTATATCAAGGGTTTCGAGGATAGAGACATTTAAATTTTTCGAGATTATTCGAAAGTCAATTTCTGAAAAGGCAAATATCTCCCAATCTGTAGGAATCTGAGAGACAAAACTTATGTCACTTTGAGGTAACGTATATGTCAACTTCATGTCAGAATCACGTCAATGTATGTCCAAGGGTTTGGAGGATAGGGACATTTCAATTTTTCGAAATTATTCGAAAGTCAATTTCTTTAAAGGCAAATATCTCCCGATCTGTACTAATCTGAGAGACAAAACTTATGTCACTTTGAGGGAACGTATATGTCAACTTCATGTCAGATTCACGTCAATGTGTTTCCAAGTGTTTGGAGGACAGAGGCATTTTAATTTTGCGAGATTATTCGAAAGTCAATTTTTGAAAAGGCAAATATCTCCCGATCTGCAGGAATCTGAGAGACAATACTTATGTCACTTTGAGGGAACGTATATGTAAACGTCATGTCAGAGTCACGTCAATGTATGTATAAGGGTTTGCAGGATAGAGGCATTTTAATTTTTCGAGATTATTCGAAAGTCAATTTCTGAAAAGGAAAATATCTCCCGATCTGTAGGATTCTGAGAGACAAAACTTATGTCACTTTGAGGGAACGTATATGTCAACTTCATGTCAGACTCACGTCAATGTATGTCCAAGAGTTTGGAGGATAGAGACATTTTAATTTTTCGAGATTATTCGAAAGTCAATTTTTTAAAAGGCAAATATCTCCCGATCTGTAGGAATCTGAGAGACAAAACTTATGTCACTTTGAGGGAACGTATATGTCAACTTCATGTCAGAGTCACGTCAATGTATGTCCAAGGGTTTGGAGGATAAACACATTTTAATTTTTCGAGATTATAGAAAGTCAATTTTTGAAAAGGCAAATATCTCCCGATCTGTAGGAATCTGAGAGACAAAACTTATGTCACTTTGAGGGAACGTATATGTCAACTTCATGTCAGACTCACGTCAATGTATGTCCAAGAGTTTGGAGGATAGAGACATTTTAATTTTTCGAGATTATTCGAAAGTCAATTTTTGAAAAGGCAAATATCTCCCGATCTGTTGGAATCTGAGAGACAAAACTTATGTCACTTTGAGGTAACGTACATGTCAACTTCATGTAAGAGTCACGTCAATGTATGTCCAAGGGTTTGAAGGACAGAGGCATTTAAATTTTTCGAGATTATTCGAAAGTCAATTTTTGAAAATGCAAATATCTCCCGATCTGTAGGAATCTGAGAGACACCACTTATGTCACTTTGAGGGAACGTATATGTCAACTTCATGTCAGAGTCACGTCAATGTATGTCCAAGGGTTTGGAGGATAGAGAGATATTAATTTTTCGAGATTATTCGAAAGTCAATTTCTGAAAAGGCAAATATCTCCCGATCTGTAGGAACCTGAGAGACGAAACTTATGTCACTTTGAGGGAACGTATATGTCAACTTCATGTCAGAGTCACGTCAATGTATGTCGAAGGGTTTGGAGGATAGAGACATTTTAATTTTTCGAGATTATTCGAAAGTCAATTTTTGAAAAGGCAAATATCTCCCGATCTGTAGGAATCTGAGAGACAAACCTTATGTCACTTTGAGGTAACGTATATGTCAACTTCATGTCAGAGTCATTGCAATGTATGTCCAAGGGTTTCGAGGATAGAGACATTTTAATTTTTCGAGATTATTCGAAAGTTAATTTCTGAAAAGGCAAATATCTCCCGATCTGTAGGAACCTGAGAGACGAAACTTATGTCACTTTGAGGGAACGTATATGTCAACTTCATGTCAGAGTCACGTCAATGTATGTCCAAGGGTTTGGAGGATAGAGACATTTTAATTTTTCGAAATTATTCGAAAGTCAATTTTTTAAAGGCAAATATCTCCCGATCTGTAGGAATCTGAGAGACAAAACTTATGCCAATTTGAGGGAACGTATATGTCAACTTCATGTCACAGTCACGTCAATGTATGTCCAAGGGTTTGGAGGACAGAGGCATTTTAATTTTGCGAGATTATTCGAAAGTCAATTTTTGAAAAGGCAAATATCTCCCGATCTGTAGGAATCTGAGAGACAACACTTATGTCACTTTGAGGGAACGTATATGTCAACTTCATGTCAAAGTCACGTAAATGTATGTCCAAAGGTTTGGAGGATAGAGATATTTTAATTTTTCGAGATTATTCGAAAGTCAATTTTTGAAAAGGCAAATATCTCCCGATCTGTAGGAATCTGAGAGACAAAACTTATGTCACTTTGAGGGAACGTATATGTCAACTTCATGCCAGAGTCACGTCAATGTATGTCCAAGGGGTTGGAGGATAGACATATTTTAATTTTTCGAGATTATTTGATAGTCAATTTTTGAAAAGGCAAATATCTCCCGATCTGTAGGAAACTGAAAGACAAACAATATGTTACTTTGTGGTAACGTATATGTCAACTTCATGTCAGATTCACGTCAATGTGTGTCCAAGTGTTTGGAGGACAGAGGCATTTTAATTTTTCGAGATTATTCGAAAGTCAATTTTTGAAAGGGCAAATATCTCCCGATCTGTAGGAATCTGAGGGACAATACTTATGTCACTTTGAGGGAACGTATATGTAAACTTCATGTCAGAGTCACGTCAATGTATGTACAAGGGTTTGGAGGATACAGGCATTTTAATTTTTCGAGATTATTCGAAAGCCAATTTCTGAAAAGGCAAATATCTCCCGATCTGTAGGAATCTGAGAGACAAAACTTATGTCACTTTCAGGGAACGTATATGTCAACTTCATGTCAGAGTCATGTCAATGTATGTCCAAGGGTTTAGAGGATAAACACATTTTAATTTTTCGAGATTATTCCAAAGTCAATTTTTGAAAATTCAAATATCTCCCGATCTGAAGGAATCTGAGAGACAACACTTATGTCACTTTGAGGGAACGTATATGTAAACTTCATGTCAGAGTCACGTCAATGTATGTCCAAGGGTTTGGAGGATACAGGCATTTTAATTTTTCGAGATTATTCGAAAGCCAATTTCTGAAAAGGCAAATATCTCCCGATCTGTAGGAATCTGAGAGACAAAACTTATGTCACTTTGAGGGAACGTACATGTCAACATCATGTCAGAGTCATGTCAATGTATGTCCAAGGGTTTAGAGGATAAACACATTTTAATTTTTCGAGATTATTCCAAAGTCAATTTTTGAAAAGGCAAATATCTCCCGATCTGTAGAAATCTGAGAGACACCACTTATATCACTTTGAGGAAACGTATATGTCAACTTCTTGTCAGATTCACGTCAATGTATGTAAAAGGGTTTGGAGTATAGAGACATTTTAATTTTTTGAGATTATTCGAAAGTCAATTTTTGAAAAGGCAAATATCTCCCGATCTGTAGGAATCTGAGAGACAAAACTTATGTCACTTTGAGGGAACGTATATGTCAACTTCATGTCACAGTCACGTCAATGTATGTCCAAGGGTTTGGAGGATAAACACATTTTAATTTTTCGAGATTATAGAAAGTCAATTTTTGAAAAGGCAAATATCTCCCGATCTGCAGGAATCTGAGAGACAAAACTTATGTCACTTTGAGGGAACGTAAATGTTAACTTCATGTCAGACTCACGTTAATGTAAGTCCAAGAGTTTGGAGGATAGAGACATTTTAATTTTTCGAGATTAAAGAAAGTCAATTTTTGAAAAGGCAAATATCACCCGATCTGTTGGAATCTGAGAGACAAAACTTATGTCACTTTGAGATAACGTACATGTCAACTTCGTGTCAGAGTCACGTCAATGTATGTCCAAGGGTTTGAAGGACAGAGGCATTTTAATTTTCCGAGATTATTCGAAAGTCAATTTTTGAAAAGTCAAATATCTTCCGGTCTGTAGGAATCTGAGAGACACCACTTATGTCACTTTGAGGGAACGTATATGTCAACTTCATGTCAGAGTCACGTCAATGTATGTCCAAGGGTTTGGAGGATAGAGAGATTTTAATTTTTCGAGATTATTCGAAAGTCAATTTCTGAAAAGGCAAATATCTCCCGATTTGTAGGAACCTGAGAGACGAAACTTATGTCACTTTGAGGGAACGTATATGTCAACGTCATGTCACAGTCACGTCAATGTATGTCCAAGGGTTTGGAGGATAGAGAGATTTTAATTTTTCGAGATTATTCGAAAGTCAATTTCTGAAAAGGCAAATATCTCCCGATCTGTAGGAATCTAAGAGACAAACCTTATATCACTTTGAGGTAACGTATATGTCAACTTCATGTAAGAGTCATGTCAATGTATATCAAGGGTTTCGAGGATAGAGACATTTAAATTTTTCGAGATTATTCGAAAGTCAATTTCTGAAAAGGCAAATATCTCCCAATCTGTAGGAATCTGAGAGACAAAACTTATGTCACTTTGAGGTAACGTATATGTCAACTTCATGTCAGAATCACGTCAATGTATGTCCAAGGGTTTGGAGGATAGGGACATTTCAATTTTTCGAAATTATTCGAAAGTCAATTTCTTTAAAGGCAAATATCTCCCGATCTGTACTAATCTGAGAGACAAAACTTATGTCACTTTGAGGGAACGTATATGTCAACTTCATGTCAGATTCACGTCAATGTGTTTCCAAGTGTTTGGAGGACAGAGGCATTTTAATTTTGCGAGATTATTCGAAAGTCAATTTTTGAAAAGGCAAATATCTCCCGATCTGCAGGAATCTGAGAGACAATACTTATGTCACTTTGAGGGAACGTATATGTAAACGTCATGTCAGAGTCACGTCAATGTATGTATAAGGGTTTGCAGGATAGAGGCATTTTAATTTTTCGAGATTATTCGAAAGTCAATTTCTGAAAAGGAAAATATCTCCCGATCTGTAGGATTCTGAGAGACAAAACTTATGTCACTTTGAGGGAACGTATATGTCAACTTCATGTAAGACTCACGTCAATGTATGTCCAAGAGTTTGGAGGATAGAGACATTTTAATTTTTCGAGATTATTCGAAAGTCAATTTTTGAAATAGCAAATATCTCCCGATCTGTTGGAATCTGAGAGACAAAACTTATGTCACTTTGAGGTAACGTACATGTCAACTTCGTGTCAGAGTCACGTCAATGTATGTCCAAGGGTTTGAAGGACAGAGGCATTTTAATTTTCCGAGATTATTCGAAAGTCAATTTTTGAAAAGGCAAATATCTTCCGATCTGTAGGAATCTGAGAGACACCACTTATGTCACTTTGAGGGAACGTATATGTCAACTTCATGTCAGAGCCACGTCAATGTATGTCCAAGGGTTTGGAGGATAGAGAGATTTTAATTTTTCGAGATTATTCGAAAGTCAATTTCTGAAAAGGCAAATATCTCCCGATCTGTAGGAACCTGAGAGACGAAACTTATGTCACTTTGAGGGAACGTATATGTCAACGTCATGTCAGAGTCACGTCAATGTATGTCCAAGGGTTTGGAGGATAGAGAGATTTTAATTTTTCGAGATTATTCGAAAGTCAATTTCTGAAAAGGCAAATATCTCCCGATCTGTAGGAATCTTAGAGACAAACCTTATATCACTTTGAGGGAACGTATATGTCAACTTCATGTCAGAGTCACGTCAATGTATGTCCAAGAGTTTGGAGGATAGAGACATTTTAATTTTTCGAGATTATTCGAAAGTCAATTTTTGAAAAGGCAAATATCTCCCGATCTGTAGGAATCTAAGAGACAAAACTTATGTCACTTTGAGGGAACGTATATGTCAACTTCATGTCAGAGTCACGTCAATGTATGTCCAAGGGGTTGGAGGGTAGACATATTTTAATTTTTCGAGATTATTTGATAGTCAATTTTTGAAAAGGCAAATATCTCCCGATCTGTAGGAAACTGAGAGACAAACAATATGTTACTTTGGGGGAACGTATATGTCAACTTCATGTCAGATGCACGTCAATGTGTGTCCAAGTGTTTGGAGGACAGAGGCATTTTAATTTTGCGAGATTATTCGAAAGTCAATTTTTGAAAAGGCAAATATCTCCCGATCTCTAATAATCTGAGAAACAATACTTATGTTACTTTGAGGGAACGTATATGTAAAATTCATGTCAGAGTCACGTCAATGTATGTCCAAGGGTTTGGAGGATAGTGGCATTTTAATTTTTCGAGATTATTCGAAAGTCAATTTATGAAAAGGCAAATATCTCCCGATCTGTATAAATCTGAGAGACATAACTTATGTCACTTTGAGGGAACGTATATGTCAACTTCATGTCAGAGTCATGTCATTGTATGTCCAAGGGTTTAGAGGATAAACACATTTTAATTTTTCGAGATTATTCCAAAGTCAATTTTTGAAAAGGCAAATATCTCCCGATCTGTTGGAATCTGAGAGACAAAACTTATGTCACTTTGAGGTAACGTATATGTCAACTTCATGTCAGAGGCACGTCAATGTATGTCCAAGGGTTTGGAGGATAGATATATTTTAATTTTTCGAGTTTATTCGAAAGTCAATTTTTGAAAAGGCAAATATCTCCCGATCTGTAGGAATCTGAGAACAAACATGATGTCACTTTGAGGGAACGTATATGTCAACTTCTTGTCAGATTCACGTCAATGTATGTAAAAGGGTTTGGAGTATAGAGACATTTTAATTTTTTGAGATTATTCGAAAGTCAATTTTTTAAAAGGCAAATATCTCCCGATCTGTAGGAATCTGAGAGACAAAACTTATGTCACTTTGAGGGAACGTATATGTCAACTTCATGTCAGAGTCACGTCAATGTATGTCCAAGGGTTTGGAGGATAAACACATTTTAATTTTTCGAGATTATAGAAAGTCAATTTTTGAAAAGGCAAATATCTCCCGATCTGTAGGAATCTGAGAGACAAAACTTATGTCACTTTGAGGGAACGTATATGTCAACTTCATGTCAGACTCACGTCAATGTATGTCCAAGAGTTTGGAGGATAGAGACATTTTAATTTTTCGAGATTATTCGAAAGTCAATTTTTGAAAAGGCAAATATCTCCCGATCTGTTGGAATCTGAGAGACAAAACTTATGTCACTTTGAGGTAACGTACATGTCAACTTCATGTAAGAGTCACGTCAATGTATGTCCAAGGGTTTGAAGGACAGAGGCATTTAAATTTTTCGAGATTATTCGAAAGTCAATTTTTGAAAATGCAAATATCTCCCGATCTGTAGGAATCTGAGAGACACCACTTATGTCACTTTGAGGGAACGTATATGTCAACTTCATGTCAGAGTCACGTCAATGTATGTCCAAGGGTTTGGAGGATAGAGAGATATTAATTTTTCGAGATTATTCGAAAGTCAATTTCTGAAAAGGCAAATATCTCCCGATCTGTAGGAACCTGAGAGACGAAACTTATGTCACTTTGAGGGAACGTATATGTCAACTTCATGTCAGAGTCACGTCAATGTATGTCGAAGGGTTTGGAGGATAGAGACATTTTAATTTTTCGAGATTATTCGAAAGTCAATTTTTGAAAAGGCAAATATCTCCCGATCTGTAGGAATCTGAGAGACAAACCTTATGTCACTTTGAGGTAACGTATATGTCAACTTCATGTCAGAGTCATTGCAATGTATGTCCAAGGGTTTCGAGGATAGAGACATTTTAATTTTTCGAGATTATTCGAAAGTTAATTTCTGAAAAGGCAAATATCTCCCGATCTGTAGGAACCTGAGAGACGAAACTTATGTCACTTTGAGGGAACGTATATGTCAACTTCATGTCAGAGTCACGTCAATGTATGTCCAAGGGTTTGGAGGATAGAGACATTTTAATTTTTCGAAATTATTCGAAAGTCAATTTTTTAAAGGCAAATATCTCCCGATCTGTAGGAATCTGAGAGACAAAACTTATGCCAATTTGAGGGAACGTATATGTCAACTTCATGTCACAGTCACGTCAATGTATGTCCAAGGGTTTGGAGGACAGAGGCATTTTAATTTTGCGAGATTATTCGAAAGTCAATTTTTGAAAAGGCAAATATCTCCCGATCTGTAGGAATCTGAGAGACAACACTTATGTCACTTTGAGGGAACGTATATGTCAACTTCATGTCAAAGTCACGTAAATGTATGTCCAAAGGTTTGGAGGATAGAGATATTTTAATTTTTCGAGATTATTCGAAAGTCAATTTTTGAAAAGGCAAATATCTCCCGATCTGTAGGAATCTGAGAGACAAAACTTATGTCACTTTGAGGGAACGTATATGTCAACTTCATGCCAGAGTCACGTCAATGTATGTCCAAGGGGTTGGAGGATAGACATATTTTAATTTTTCGAGATTATTTGATAGTCAATTTTTGAAAAGGCAAATATCTCCCGATCTGTAGGAAACTGAAAGACAAACAATATGTTACTTTGTGGTAACGTATATGTCAACTTCATGTCAGATTCACGTCAATGTCTGTCCAAGTGTTTGGAGGACAGAGGCATTTTAATTTTGCGAGATTATTCGAAAGTCAATTTTTGAAAGGGCAAATATCTCCCGATCTGTAGGAATCTGAGGGACAATACTTATGTCACTTTGAGGGAACGTATATGTAAACTTCATGTCAGAGTCACGTCAATGTATGTACAAGGGTTTGGAGGATACAGGCATTTTAATTTTTCGAGATTATTCGAAAGCCAATTTCTGAAAAGGCAAATATCTCCCGATCTGTAGGAATCTGAGAGACAAAACTTATGTCACTTTGAGGGAACGTATATGTCAACTTCATGTCAGAGTCATGTCAATGTATGTCCAAGGGTTTAGAGGATAAACACATTTTAATTTTTCGAGATTATTCCAAAGTCAATTTTTGAAAATTCAAATATCTCCCGATCTGAAGGAATCTGAGAGACAACACTTATGTCACTTTGAGGGAACGTATATGTAAACTTCATGTCAGAGTCACGTCAATGTATGTCCAAGGGTTTGGAGGATACAGGCATTTTAATTTTTCGAGATTATTCGAAAGCCAATTTCTGAAAAGGCAAATATCTCCCGATCTGTAGGAATCTGAGAGACAAAACTTATGTCACTTTGAGGGAACGTACATGTCAACATCATGTCAGAGTCATGTCAATGTATGTCCAAGGGTTTAGAGGATAAACACATTTTAATTTTTCGAGATTATTCCAAAGTCAATTTTTGAAAAGGCAAATATCTCCCGATCTGTAGAAATCTGAGAGACACCACTTATATCACTTTGAGGAAACGTATATGTCAACTTCTTGTCAGATTCACGTCAATGTATGTAAAAGGGTTTGGAGTATAGAGACATTTTAATTTTTTGAGATTATTCGAAAGTCAATTTTTGAAAAGGCAAATATCTCCCGATCTGTAGGAATCTGAGAGACAAAACTTATGTCACTTTGAGGGAACGTATATGTCAACTTCATGTCACAGTCACGTCAATGTATGTCCAAGGGTTTGGAGGATAAACACATTTTAATTTTTCGAGATTATAGAAAGTCAATTTTTGAAAAGGCAAATATCTCCCGATCTGCAGGAATCTGAGAGACAAAACTTATGTCACTTTGAGGGAACGTAAATGTTAACTTCATGTCAGACTCACGTTAATGTAAGTCCAAGAGTTTGGAGGATAGAGACATTTTAATTTTTCGAGATTAAAGAAAGTCAATTTTTGAAAAGGCAAATATCACCCGATCTGTTGGAATCTGAGAGACAAAACTTATGTCACTTTGAGATAACGTACATGTCAACTTCGTGTCAGAGTCACGTCAATGTATGTCCAAGGGTTTGAAGGACAGAGGCATTTTAATTTTCCGAGATTATTCGAAAGTCAATTTTTGAAAAGTCAAATATCTTCCGGTCTGTAGGAATCTGAGAGACACCACTTATGTCACTTTGAGGGAACGTATATGTCAACTTCATGTGAGAGTCACGTCAATGTATGTCCAAGGGTTTGGAGGATAGAGAGATTTTAATTTTTCGAGATTATTCGAAAGTCAATTTCTGAAAAGGCAAATATCTCCCGATTTGTAGGAACCTGAGAGACGAAACTTATGTCACTTTGAGGGAACGTATATGTCAACGTCATGTCACAGTCACGTCAATGTATGTCCAAGGGTTTGGAGGATAGAGAGATTTTAATTTTTCGAGATTATTCGAAAGTCAATTTCTGAAAAGGCAAATATCTCCCGATCTGTAGGAATCTAAGAGACAAACCTTATATCACTTTGAGGTAACGTATATGTCAACTTCATGTAAGAGTCATGTCAATGTATATCAAGGGTTTCGAGGATAGAGACATTTAAATTTTTCGAGATTATTCGAAAGTCAATTTCTGAAAAGGCAAATATCTCCCAATCTGTAGGAATCTGAGAGACAAAACTTATGTCACTTTGAGGTAACGTATATGTCAACTTCATGTCAGAATCACGTCAATGTATGTCCAAGGGTTTGGAGGATAGGGACATTTCAATTTTTCGAAATTATTCGAAAGTCAATTTCTTTAAAGGCAAATATCTCCCGATCTGTACTAATCTGAGAGACAAAACTTATGTCACTTTGAGGGAACGTATATGTCAACTTCATGTCAGATTCACGTCAATGTGTTTCCAAGTGTTTGGAGGACAGAGGCATTTTAATTTTGCGAGATTATTCGAAAGTCAATTTTTGAAAAGGCAAATATCTCCCGATCTGCAGGAATCTGAGAGACAATACTTATGTCACTTTGAGGGAACGTATATGTAAACGTCATGTCAGAGTCACGTCAATGTATGTATAAGGGTTTGCAGGATAGAGGCATTTTAATTTTTCGAGATTATTCGAAAGTCAATTTCTGAAAAGGAAAATATCTCCCGATCTGTAGGATTCTGAGAGACAAAACTTATGTCACTTTGAGGGAACGTATATGTCAACTTCATGTCAGACTCACGTCAATGTATGTCCAAGAGTTTGGAGGATAGAGACATTTTAATTTTTCGAGATTATTCGAAAGTCAATTTTTGAAAAGGCAAATATCTCCCGATCTGTTGGAATCTGAGAGACAAAACTTATGTCACTTTGAGGTAACGTACATGTCAACTTCGTGTCAGAGTCACGTCAATGTATGTCCAAGGGTTTGAAGGACAGAGGCATTTTAATTTTCCGAGATTATTCGAAAGTCAATTTTTGAAAAGGCAAATATCTTCCGATCTGTAGGAATCTGAGAGACACCACTTATGTCACTTTGAGGGAACGTATATGTCAACTTCATGTCAGAGCCACGTCAATGTATGTCCAAGGGTTTGGAGGATAGAGAGATTTTAATTTTTCGAGATTATTCGAAAGTCAATTTCTGAAAAGGCAAATATCTCCCGATCTGTAGGAACCTGAGAGACGAAACTTATGTCACTTTGAGGGAACGTATATGTCAACGTCATGTCAGAGTCACGTCAATGTATGTCCAAGGGTTTGGAGGATAGAGAGATTTTAATTTTTCGAGATTATTCGAAAGTCAATTTCTGAAAAGGCAAATATCTCCCGATCTGTAGGAATCTTAGAGACAAACCTTATATCACTTTGAGGTAACGTATATGTCAACTTCATGTAAGAGTCATGTCAATGTATGTCCAAGGGTTTCGAGGATAGAGACATTTAAATTTTTCGTGATTATTCGAAAGTCAATTTCTGAAAAGGCAAATATCTCCCGATCTGTAAGAATCTGAGAGACACACCTTGTGTCACTTTGAGGTAACGTATATGTCAACTTCATGTCAGATTCACGTCAATGTGTGTCAAAGTGTTTGGAGGACAGAGGCATTTTAATTTTGCGAGATTATTCGAAAGTCAATTTTTGAAAAGGCAAATATCTCCCGATCTGTAGGAATCTGAGAGACAATACTTATGTCACTTTGAGGGAACGTATATGTAAACTTCATGTCACAGTCACGTCAATGTATGTCCAAGGGTTTGGAGGATAGAGACATTTTAATTTTTCGAGATTATTCGAAAGTCAATTTCTGAAAAGGCAAATATCTCCCGATCTGTAGGAATCTAAGAGACAAAGCTTATGTCACTTTGAGGGAACGTATTTGTCAACTTCATGTCAGAGTCATGTCAATGTATGTCCAAGGGTTTGGAGGATAGAGGCATTTTAATGTTTCGAGATTATTCGAAAGTCAATTTTTGAAAAGGCAAATATCTCCCGATCTGGAGGAATCTGAGAGACAAACCTTATGTCACTTTGAGGTAACGTATATGTCAACTTCATGTCAGAGGCACGTCAATGTATGTCCAAGGGTTTGGAGGATAGATATATTTTAATTTTTCGAGTTTATTCGAAAGTCAATTTTTGAAAAGGCAAATATCTCCCGATCTGTAGGAATCTGAGAACAAACCTGATTTCACTTTGATGGAACGTATATGTCAACTTCTTGTCAGATTCACGTCAATGTATGTAAAAGGGTTTGGAGTATAGAGACATTTTAATTTTTTGAAATTATTCGAAAAACAATTTTTGAAAAGGCAAATATCTCCCGATCTGTAGGAATCTGAGAGACAAAACTTATGCCAATTTGAGGGAACGTATATGTCAACTTCATGTCAGAGTCACGTCAATGTATGTCCAAGGCTTTGGAGGACAGAGGCATGTTAATTTTGCGAGATTATTCGAAAGTCAATTTTTGAAAGGCAAATATCTCCCGATCTGTAGGAATCTGAGACACAACACTTATATCACTTTGAGGGAACGTATATGTCAACTTCATGTCAGAGTCACGTCAATGTATGTCCAAGAGTTTGGAGGATAGAGATATTTTAATTTTTCGAGATTATTCGAAAGTCAATTTTTGAAAAGGCAAATATCTACCGATCTGTAGGAATCTGATAGACAAAACTTATGTCACTTTGAGGGAACGTATATGTCAACTTCATGTCAGAGTCACGTCAATGTATGTCCAAGAGTTTGGAGGATAGAGACATTTTAATTTTTCGAGATTATTCGAAAGTGAATTTTTGAAAAAGCAAATATCTCCCGAACTGTATTAAACTGAGAGACAAACACAATGTTACTTTGGGGGAACGTATATGTCAACTTCATGTGAGATTCACGTCAATGTGTGTCCAAGTGTTTGGAGGACAGAGGCATTTTAATTTTGCGAGATTATTCGAAAGTCAATTTTTGAAAAGGCAAATATCTCCCGATCTGTAGGAATCTGAGAGACAAAACTTATGTCACTTTGAGGGAACGTACATGTCAACATCATGTCAGAGTCATGTCAATGTATGTCCAAGGGTTTAGAGGATAAACACATTTTAATTTTTCGAGATTATTCCAAAGTCAATTTTTGAAAAGGCAAATATCTCCCGATCTGTAGAAATCTGAGAGACACCACTTATATCACTTTGAGGAAACGTATATGTCAACTTCTTGTCAGATTCACGTCAATGTATGTAAAAGGGTTTGGAGTATAGAGACATTTTAATTTTTTGAGATTATTCGAAAGTCAATTTTTGAAAAGGCAAATATCTCCCGATCTGTAGGAATCTGAGAGACAAAAGTTATGTCACTTTGAGGGAACGTATATGTCAACTTCATGTCACAGTCACGTCAATGTATGTCCAAGGGTTTGGAGGATAAACACATTTTAATTTTTCGAGATTATAGATAGTCAATTTTTGAAAAGGCAAATATCTCCCGATCTGCAGGAATCTGAGAGACAAAACTTATGTCACTTTGAGGGAACGTAAATGTTAACTTCATGTCAGACTCACGTTAATGTAAGTCCAAGAGTTTGGAGGATAGAGACATTTTAATTTTTCGAGATTAAAGAAAGTCAATTTTTGAAAAGGCAAATATCACCCGATCTGTTGGAATCTGAGAGACAAAACTTATGTCACTTTGAGATAACGTACATGTCAACTTCGTGTCAGAGTCACGTCAATGTATGTCCAAGGGTTTGAAGGACAGAGGCATTTTAATTTTCCGAGATTATTCGAAAGTCAATTTTTGAAAAGGCAAATATCTTCCGGTCTGTAGGAATCTGAGAGACACCACTTATGTCACTTTGAGGGAACGTATATGTCAACTTCATGTCAGAGTCACGTCAATGTATGTCCAAGGGTTTGGAGGATAGAGAGATTTTAATTTTTCGAGATTATTCGAAAGTCAATTTCTGAAAAGGCAAATATCTCCCGATTTGTAGGAACCTGAGAGACGAAACTTATGTCACTTTGAGGGAACGTATATGTCAACGTCATGTCACAGTCACGTCAATGTATGTCCAAGGGTTTGGAGGATAGAGAGATTTTAATTTTTCGAGATTATTCGAAAGTCAATTTCTGAAAAGGCAAATATCTCCCGATCTGTAGGAATCTAAGAGACAAACCTTATATCACTTTGAGGTAACGTATATGTCAACTTCATGTAAGAGTCATGTCAATGTATATCAAGGGTTTCGAGGATAGAGACATTTAAATTTTTCGAGATTATTCGAAAGTCAATTTCTGAAAAGGCAAATATCTCCCAATCTGTAGGAATCTGAGAGACAAAACTTATGTCACTTTGAGGTAACGTATATGTCAACTTCATGTCAGAATCACGTCAATGTATGTCCAAGGGTTTGGACGATAGGGACATTTCAATTTTTCGAAATTATTCGAAAGTCAATTTCTTTAAAGGCAAATATCTCGCGATCTGTACTAATCTGAGAGACAAAACTTATGTCACTTTGAGGGAACGTATATGTCAACTTCATGTCAGATTCACGTCAATGTGTTTCCAAGTGTTTGGAGGACAGAGGCATTTTAATTTTGCGAGATTATTCGAAAGTCAATTTTTGAAAAGGCAAATATCTCCCGATCTGCAGGAATCTGAGAGACAATACTTATGTCACTTTGAGGGAACGTATATGTAAACGTCATGTCAGAGTCACGTCAATGTATGTCCAAGGGTTTGCAGGATAGAGGCATTTTAATTTTTCGAGATTATTCGAAAGTCAATTTCTGAATAGGAAAATATCTCCCGATCTGTAGGAATCTGAAAGACAAAACTTATGTCACTTTGAGGGAACGTATATGTCAACTTCATGTCAGACTCACGTCAATGTATGTCCAAGAGTTTGGAGGATAGAGACATTTTAATTTTTCGAGATTATTCGAAAGTCAATTTTTGAAAAGGCAAATATCTCCCGATCTGTTGGAATCTGAGAGACAAAACTTATGTCACTTTGAGGTAACGTACATGTCAACTTCGTGTCAGAGTCACGTCAATGTATGTCCAAGGGTTTGAAGGACAGAGGCATTTTAATTTTCCGAGATTATTCGAAAGTCAATTTTTGAAAAGGCAAATATCTTCCGATCTGTAGGAATCTGAGAGACACCACTTATGTCACTTTGAGGGAACGTATATGTCAACTTCATGTCAGAGCCACGTCAATGTATGTCCAAGGGTTTGGAGGATAGAGAGATTTAAATTTTTCGAGATTATTCGAAAGTCAATTTCTGAAAAGGCAAATATCTCCCGATCTGTAGGAACCTGAGAGACGAAACATATGTCACTTTGAGGGAACGTATATGTCAACGTCATGTCAGAGTCACGTCAATGTATGTCCAAGGGTTTGGAGGATAGAGAGATTTTAATTTTTCGAGATTATTCGAAAGTCAATTTCTGAAAAGGCAAATATCTCCCGATCTGTAGGAATCTTAGAGACAAACCTTATATCACTTTGACGTAACGTATATGTCAACTTCATGTAAGAGTCATGTCAATGTATGTCCAAGGGTTTCGAGGATAGAGACATTTAAATTTTTCGTGATTATTCGAAAGTCAATTTCTGAAAAGGCAAATATCTCCCGATCTGTAAGAATCTGAGAGACACACCTTGTGTCACTTTGAGGTAACGTATATGTCAACTTCATGTCAGATTCACGTCAATGTGTGTCAAAGTGTTTGGAGGACAGAGGCATTTTAATTTTGCGAGATTATTCGAAAGTCAATTTTTGAAAAGGCAAATATCTCCCGATCTGTAGGAATCTGAGAGACAATACTTATGTCACTTTGAGGGAACGTATATGTAAACTTCATGTCAGAGTCACGTCAATGTATGTCCAAGGGTTTGGAGGATAGAGACATTTTAATTTTTCGAGATTATTCGAAAGTCAATTTCTGAAAAGGCAAATATCTCCCGATCTGTAGGAATCTAAGAGACAAAGCTTATGTCACTTTGAGGGAACGTATTTGTCAACTTCATGTCAGAGTCATGTCAATGTATGTCCAAGGGTTTGGAGGATAGAGGCATTTTAATATTTCGAGATTATTCGAAAGTCAATTTTTGAAAAGGCAAATATCTCCCGAACTGTATTAAACTGAGAGACAAACAAAATGTTACTTTGGGGGAACGTATATGTCAACTTCATGTCAGAGTCATGTCAATGTATGTCCAAGGGTTTCGAGGATAGAGACATTTAAATTTTTCGTGATTATTCGAAAGTCAATTTCTGAAAAGGCAAATATCTCCCGATCTGTAAGAATCTGAGAGACACACCTTGTGTCACTTTGAGGTAACGTATATGTCAACTTCATGTCAGATTCACGTCAATGTGTGTCAAAGTGTTTGGAGGACAGAGGCATTTTAATTTTGCGAGATTATTCGAAAGTCAATTTTTGAAAAGGCAAATATCTCCCGATCTGTAGGAATCTGAGAACAAACCTGATTTCACTTTGATGGAACGTATATGTCAACTTCTTGTCAGATTCACGTCAATGTATGTAAAAGGGTTTGGAGTATAGACTCATTTGAATTTTTCGAGATTATACGAAAACCAATTTTCGAAAAGGCAAATATCTCCCGATCTGTAGGAATCTGAGACACAAACCTTATGTCACTTTGAGGGAACGTTTATGTCAACTTCATGTTAGTGGCACGTCAATGTATGTTTAAGGGTTTGGAGGATACAGACATTTTAATTTTTCGAGATTATTCGAAAGTCAATTTTTGAAAAAGCAAATATCTCCCGAACTGTATTAAACTGAGAGACAAACAAAATGTTACTTTGGGGGAACGTATATGTCAACTTCATGTCAGATTCACGTCAATGTGTGTCCAAGTGTTTGGAGGACAGAGGCATTTTAATTTTGCGAGATTATTCGAAAGTCAATTTTTGAAAAGGCAAATATCTCCCGATCTGTAGGAATCTGAGAGACAATACTTATGTCACTTTGAGGGAACGTATATGTAAACTTCATGTCAGAGTCACGTCAATGTATGTCAAAGGGTTTGGAGGATAGATATATTTTAATTTTTCGAGATTAATTGAAAGCCAATTTCTGAAAAGGCAAATATCTCCCGATCTGTAGGAATCTGAGAGACAAAACTTATGTCACTTTGAGGGAACGTATATGTCAACTTCATGTCAGAGTCATGTCAATGTATGTCCAAGGGTTTAGAGGATAAACACATTTTAATTTTTCGAGATTTTTCCAAAGTCAATTTTTGAAAAGGCAAATATCTCCCGATCTGTTGGAATCTGAGAGACAAAACTTATGTCACTTTGAGGTAACGTATATGTCAACTTCATGTCAGAGGCACGTCAATGTATGTCCAAGGGTTTGGAGGATAGATATATTTTAATTTTTCGAGTTTATTCGAAAGTCAATTTTTGAAAAGGCAAATATCTCCCGATCTGTAGGAATCTGAGAGACAAAACTTATGTCACATTGACGGAACGTATATGTCAACTTCATGTCAGAGTCACGTCAATGTATGTCCAAGGGTTTGGAGGATAAACACATTTTAATTATTCGAGATTATAGAAAGTCAATTTTTAAAAAGGCAAATATCTCCCGATCTGTATTAATCTGAGAGACAAATCTTATGTCACTTTGAGGGAACGTATATGCCAACTTCATGTCTGACTCACGTCAATGTATGTCCAAGAGTTTGGAGGAGAGAGACATTTTAATTTTTCGAGATTATTCGAAAGTCAATTTTTGAAAAGGCAAATATCTCCCGATCTGTTGGAATCTGAGAGACAAAACTTATGTCACTTTGAGCTAACGTACATGTCAACTTCATGTCAGAGTCACGTCAATGTATGTCCAAGGGTTTGAAGGACAGAGGCATTTTAATTTTTCGAGATTATTCGAAAGTCAATTTTTGAAAAGGCAAATATCTCCCAATCTGTAGGAATCTGAGAGACACCACTTATGTCACTTTGAGGGAATGTATATGTCAACTTCATGTCAGAGTCACGTCAATGTATGTCCAAGGGTTTGGAGGATAGAGAAATTTTAATTTTTCGAGATTATTCGAAAGTCAATTTTTGAAAAGGCAAATAATTCCCGATCTGTAGGAACCTGAGAGACGAAACTTATGTCACGTTGAGGGAACGTATATGTCAACTTCATGTCAGAGTCACGTCAATGTATGTCCAAGGGTTTGGAGGATAGAGAGATTTCAATTTTTCGAGATTATTCGAAAGTCAATTTTTGAAAAGGCAAATATCTCCCGATCTGGAGGAATCTGAGAGACAAACCTTATGTCACTTTGAGGTAACGTATATGTCAACTTCATGTCAGAGTCATGTCAATGTATGTCCAAGGGTTTCGAGGATAGAGACATTTAAATTTTTCGAGATTATTCGAAAGTCAATTTCTGAAAAGGCAAATATCTCCCGATCTGTAGGAATCTGAGAGACAAAACTTATGTCACTTTGAGGTAACGTATATGTCAACTTCATGTCAGAGTCACGTCAATGTATGTCCAAGGGTTTGGAGGATAGACACATTTTAATTTTTCGAAATTATTCGAAAGTCAATTTTTTAAAAGGCAAATATCTCCCGATCTGTAGGAATCTGAGAGACAAAACTTAAGTCACTTTGAGGGAACGTATATGTCAACTTCATGTCAGAGTCACGTCAATGTATGTCCAAGGGGTTGGAGGATAGACATATTTTAATTTTTCGAGATTATTTGATAGTCAATTTTTGAAAAGGCAAATATCTCCCGATCTGTAGGAAACTGAGAGACAAACAATATGTTACTTTCGGGGAACGTATATGTCAACTTCATGTCAGATTCACGTCAATGTGTGTCCAAGTGTTTGGAGGACAGAGGCATTTTAATTTTGCGAGATTATTCGAAAGTCAATTTTTGAAAAGGCAAATATCTCCCGATCTGTAGGAATCTGAGAGACAAAACTTATGTCACATTGAGGGAACGTATATGTCAACTTCATGTCAGAGTCACGTCAATGTATGTCCAAGGGTTTGGAGGATAAACACATTTTAATTATTCGAGATTATAGAAAGTCAATTTTTGAAAAGGCAAATATCTCCCGATCTGAGTTAATCTGAGAGACAAAACTTATGTCACTTTGAGGGAACGTATATGTCAACTTCATGTCAGACTCACGTCAATGTATGTCCAAGAGTTTGGAGGATAGAGACATTTTAATTTTTCGAGATTATTCGAAAGTCAATTTTTGAAAAGGCAAATATCTGCCGATCTGTAGGAACCTGAGAGACGAAACTTATGTCACGTTGAGGGACCTTTATGTCAACTTCATGTCAGAGTCACGTCAATGTATGTCCAAGGGTTTGAAGGACAGAGGCATTTTAATTTTTCGAGAATATTCGAAAGTCAATC
Organism: Zootermopsis nevadensis; assembly: GCF_977971745.1. Lineage (NCBI taxonomy): Eukaryota > Metazoa > Arthropoda > Insecta > Blattodea > Termopsidae > Zootermopsis > Zootermopsis nevadensis. The sequence continues at coordinate 237,788 of NW_028259346.1, read as the reverse complement.
TTTGAAAAGGCAAATATCTTCCGATCTGTAGGAATCTGAGAGACACCACTTATGTCACTTTGAGGGAATATATATGTCAACTTCATGTCAGAGTCACGTCAATGTATGTCCAAGGGTTTGGAGGATAGAGAAATTTTAATTTTTCGAGATTATTCGAAAGTCAATTTCTGAAAAGGCAAATATCTTCCGATCTGTAGGAACCTGAGAGACGAAACTTATGTCACGTTGAGGGGCCTTTATGTCAACTTCATGTCAGAGTCACGTCAATGTATGTCCAAGGGTTTGGAGGATAGAGAGATTTTAATTTTTCGAGATTATTCGATAGTCAATTTTTGAAAAGGCAAATATCTCCCGATCTGTAGGAATCTGAGAGACAAACCTTATGTCACTTTGAGGTAACGTATATGTCAACTTCATGTCAGAGTCATGTCAATGTATGTCCAAGGGTTTCAAGGATAAAGACATTTAAATTTTTCGAGATTATTCGAAAGTCAATTTCTGAAAAGGCATATATCTCCCGATCTGTAGGAATCTAAGAGACAAAACTTATGTCACTTTGAGGTAACTTATATGTCAACTTCATGTCAGAGTCACGTCAATGTATGAACAAATGGTTTGGAGGATAGAGACATTTTAATTTTTCGAAATTATTCGAAAGTCAATTTTTTAAAAGGCAAATACCTCCCGATCTGTAGGAATCTGAGAGACAAAACTTAAGTCACTTTGAGGGAACGTATATGTCAACTTCATGTCAGAATCACGTCAATGTATGTCCAAGGGGTTGGAGGATAGACATATTTTAATTTTTCGAGATTATTTGATAGTCAATTATTGAAAAGGCAAATATCTCCCGATCTGTAGGAAACTGAGAGACAAACAATATGTTACTTTGGGGGAACGTATATGTCAACTTCATGTCAGAGTCACGTCAATGTGTGTCCAAGTGTTTGGAGGACAGAGGCATTTTAATTTTGCGAGATTATTCGAAAGTCAATTTTTGAAATGGCAAATATCTCCCGATCTGTAGGAATCTGAGAGACAAAACTTATGTCACTTTGAGGTAACGTTTATGTCAACTTCATGTCAGAGGCACGTCAATGTATGTCCAAGAGTTTGGAGGATAGAGACATTTTAATTTTTCGAGATTATTCGAAAGTCAATTTTTGAAAAGGCAAATATCTCCCGATCTGTAGGTATCTGAGAGACAAAACTTATGTCACTTTGAGGGAACGTATATGTCAACTTCATGTCAGATTCACGTCAACGTATGTCCAAGGGTTTGGAGGATAGTGGCATTTTAATTTTACGAGATTATTCGAAAGTCAATTTCTGAAAAGGCAAATATCTCCCGATCTGTAGGAATCTGAGAGACAAAACTTATGTCACTTTGAGGGAACGTATATGTCAACTACATGTCAGAGTCTTGTCAATGTATGTCCAGGAGTTTGGAGGATAGAGACATTTAAATTTTCGAGATTATTCGAAATTCAATTTTTGAAAAGGCAAATATCTCCCGATCTGTAGGAATCTGAGAGACAAAACTTATGTCACTTTGAGGTAACGTATATGTCAACTTCATGTCAGATTCATGTCAATGTATGTCCAAGAGTTTGGAGGATAGAGACACTTTAATTTTTCGAGATTATTCGAAAGTCAATTTTTGAAAAGGCAAATATCTCCCGATCTGTAGGTATCTGAGAGACAAAACTTATGTCACTTTGAGGGAACGTATATGTCAACTTCATGTCAGATTCACGTCAACGTATGTCCAAGGGTTTGGAGGATAGAGCCATTTTAATTTTACAAGATTATTCGAAATTCAATTTCTGAAAAGGCAAATATCTCCCGATCTGTAGGAATCTGAGAGACAAAACTTATGTCACTTTGAGGTAACGTATATGTCAACTTCATGTCAGAGTCACGTCAATGTATGTACAAGGGTTTGGAGGATAGAGACATTTTAATTTTTCGAAATTATTCGAAAGTCAATTTTTTAAAAGGCAAATACCTCCCGATCTGTAGGAATCTGAGAGACAAAACTTAAGTCACTTTGAGGGAACGTATATGTCAACTTCATGTCAGAGTCACGTCAATGTATGTCCAAGGGGTTGGAGGATAGACATATTTTAATTTTTCGAGATTATTTGATAGTCAATTATTGAAAAGGCAAATATCTCCCGATCTGTAGGAAACTGAGAGACAAACAATATGTTACTTTGGGGGAACGTATATGTCAACTTCATGTCAGAGTCACGTCAATGTGTGTCCAAGTGTTTGGAGGACAGAGGCATTTTAATTTTGCGAGATTATTCGAAAGTCAATTTTTGAAATGGCAAATATCTCCCGATCTGTAGGAATCGGAGAGACAAAACTTATGTCACTTTGAGGGAACGTATATGTCAACTACATGTCAGAGTCTTGTCAATGTATGTCCAGGAGTTTGGAGGATAGAGACATTTAAATTTTCGAGATTATTCGAAATTCAATTTTTGAAAAGGCAAATATCTCCCGATCTGTTGGAATCTGAGAGACAAAACTTATGTCACTTTGAGGTAACGTATATGTCAACTTCATGTCAGATTCACGTCAATGTATGTCCAAGAGTTTGGAGGATAGAGACATTTTAATTTTTCGAGATTATTCGAAAGTCAATTTTTGAAAAGGCAAATATCTCCCGATCTGTAGGTATCTGAGAGACAAAACTTATGTCACTTTGAGGGAACGTATATGTCAACTTCATGTCAGATTCACGTCAACGTATGTCCAAGGGTTTGGAGGATAGAGGCATTTTAATTTTACAAGATTATTCGAAATTCAATTTCTGAAAAGGCAAATATCTCCCGATCTGTAGGAATCTGAGAGACAAAACTTATGTCACTTTGAGGGAACGTATATGTCAACTACATGTCAGAGTCATGTCAATGTATGTCCAGGAGTTTAGAGGATAAACACATTTTAATTTTTCGAGATTATTCCAAAGACAATTTTTGAAAAGGCAACTATATCCCGATCTGTAGGAATCTGAGAGACAACAATTATGTCACTTTAAGGGAACGTATATGTCAACTTCATGTCAGAGTCACGTCAATGTATGTCCAAGAGTTTGGAGGATAGAGACATTTTAATTTTACGAGATTATTCGAAAGTCAATTTTTGAAAAGGCAAATATCTCCCGATCTGTTGGAATCTGAGAGACAAAACTAATGTCACTTTGAGGTAACGTATATGTCAACTTCATGTCAGACTCACGTCAATGTATGTCCAAGAGTTTGGAGGATAGAGACATTTTAATTTTTCGAGATTATTCGAAAGTCAATTTTTGAAAAGGCAAATATCTCCCGATCTGTTGGAATCTGAGAGACAAAACTTATGTCACTTTGAGGTAACGTATATGTCAACTTCATGTCAGATTCACGTCAATGTATGTACAAGAGTTTGGAGGATAGAGACATTTTAATTTTTCGAGATTATTCGAAAGTCAATTTTTGAAAAGGCAAATATCTCCGATCTGTAGGTATCTGAGAGACAAAACTTATGTCACTTTGAGGGAACGTATATGTCAACTTCATGTAAGATTCACGTCAACGTATGTCCAAGGGTTTTTAGGATAGAGGCATTTTAATTTTACGAGATTATTCGAAAGTCAATTTCTGAAAAGGCAAATATCTCCCGATCTGTAGGAATCTGAGAGACAAAACTTATGTCACTTTGAGGGAACGTATATGTCAACTACATGTCAGAGTCATGTCAATGTATGTCCAGGAGTTTAGAGGATAAACACATTTTAATTTTTCGAGATTATTCCAAAGTGAATTTTTGAAAAGGCAAATATATCCCGATCTGTAGGAATCTGAGAGACAACACTTATGTCACTTTGAGGGAACGTATATGTCAACTTCATGTCAGAGTCACGTCAATCTATGTCCAAGAGTTTGGAGGATAGAGTCATTTTAATTTTTCGAGATTATTCGAAAGTCAATTTTTGAAAAGGCAAATATCTCCCGATCTGTTGGAATCTGAGAGACAAAACTTATGTCACTTTGAGGTAACGTACATGTCAACTTCATGTCAGAGTCACGTCAATGTATGTCCAAGGGTTTGAAGGACAGAGGCATTTTAATTTTTCGAGATTATTCGAAAGTCAATTTTTGAAAAGGCAAATATCTCCCGATCTATAGGAATCTGAGAGTCACCACTTATGTCACTATGAGGGAACGTATATGTCAACTTCATGTCAGAGTCACGTTTATGTATGTCGAAGGGTTTGGAGGATAGAGACATTTTAATTTATCGAAATTATTCGAAAGTCAATTTTTCAAAAGGCTAATATCTCCCGATCTGTAGGAATCTGAGAGACAAAACTTGTGTCACTTTGAGGGAACGTATATTTCAACTTCATGTCAGAGTCACGTCAATGTATGTAAAAGGATTTGGAGGACAGAGGCATTTAAATTTTGCGAGATTATTCGAAAGTCAATTTTTGAAAATTCAAATATCTCCCGATCTGAAGGAATCTGAGAGACAACACTTATGTCACTTTGAGGTAACGTATATGTCAACTTCATGTCAGAGTCACGTCAATGTATGTCCAAAGGTTTGGAGGATAGAGATATTTAAATTTTTCGAGATTATTCGAAAGTCAATTTTTGAAAATTCAAATATCTCCCGATCTGTAGGAACGTGAGAGACAAAACTTATGTCACTTTGAGGTAACGTATATGTCAACTTCATGTCAGAGTCACGTCAATGTATGTCCAAGGGTTTGGAGGATAGAGACATTTTAATTTTTCGAAATTATTCGAAAGTCAATTTTTTAAAAGGCAAATATCTCCCGATCTGTAGGAATCTGAGAGACAAAACTTATGCCAATTTGAGGGAACGTATATGTCAACTTCATGTCACAGTCACGTCAATGTATGTCCAAGGGTTTGGAGGACAGAGGCATTTTAATTTTGCGAGATTATTCGAAAGTCAATTTTTGAAAAGGCAAATATCTCCCGATCTGTAGGTATCTGAGAGACAAAACTTATGTCACTTTGAGGGAACGTATATGTCAACTTCATGTCAGATTCACGTCAACGTATGTCCAAGGGTTTGGAGGATAGTGGCATTTTAATTTTACGAGATTATTCGAAAGTCAATTTCTGAAAAGGCAAATATCTCCCGATCTGTAGGAATCTGAGAGACAAAACTTATGTCACTTTGAGGGAACGTATATGTCAACTACATGTCAGAGTCTTGTCAATGTATGTCCAGGAGTTTGGAGGATAGAGACATTTAAATTTTCGAGATTATTCGAAATTCAATTTTTGAAAAGGCAAATATCTCCCGATCTGTTGGAATCTGAGAGACAAAACTTATGTCACTTTGAGGTAACGTATATGTCAACTTCATGTCAGATTCATGTCAATGTATGTCCAAGAGTTTGGAGGATAGAGACATTTTAATTTTTCGAGATTATTCGAAAGTCAATTTTTGAAAAGGCAAATATCTCCCGATCTGTAGGTATCTGAGAGACAAAACTTATGTCACTTTGAGGGAACGTATATGTCAACTTCATGTCAGATTCACGTCAACGTATGTCCAAGGGTTTGGAGGATAGAGCCATTTTAATTTTACAAGATTATTCGAAATTCAATTTCTGAAAAGGCAAATATCTCCCGATCTGTAGGAATCTGAGAGACAAAACTTATGTCACTTTGAGGTAACGTATATGTCAACTTCATGTCAGAGTCACGTCAATGTATGTACAAGGGTTTGGAGGATAGAGACATTTTAATTTTTCGAAATTATTCGAAAGTCAATTTTTTAAAAGGCAAATACCTCCCGATCTGTAGGAATCTGAGAGACAAAACTTAAGTCACTTTGAGGGAACGTATATGTCAACTTCATGTCAGAGTCACGTCAATGTATGTCCAAGGGGTTGGAGGATAGACATATTTTAATTTTTCGAGATTATTTGATAGTCAATTATTGAAAAGGCAAATATCTCCCGATCTGTAGGAAACTGAGAGACAAACAATATGTTACTTTGGGGGAACGTATATGTCAACTTCATGTCAGAGTCACGTCAATGTGTGTCCAAGTGTTTGGAGGACAGAGGCATTTTAATTTTGCGAGATTATTCGAAAGTCAATTTTTGAAATGGCAAATATCTCCCGATCTGTAGGAATCTGAGAGACAAAACTTATGTCACTTTGAGGTAACGTATATGTCAACTTCATATCAGAGGCACGTCAATGTATGTCCAAGAGTTTGGAGGATAGAGACATTTTAATTTTTCGAGATTATTCGAAAGTCAATTTTTGAAAAGGAAAATATCTCCCGATCTGTTGGTATCTGAGAGACAAAACTTATGTCACTTTGAGGGAACGTATATGTCAACTTCATGTCAGATTCACGTCAACGTATGTCCAAGGGTTTGGAGGATAGTGGCATTTTAATTTTACGAGATTATTCGAAAGTCAATTTCTGAAAAGGCAAATATCTCCCGATCTGTAGGAATCTGAGAGACAAAACTTATGTCACTTTGAGGGAACGTATATGTCAACTACATGTCAGAGTCTTGTCAATGTATGTCCAGGAGTTTGGAGGATAGAGACATTTAAATTTTCGAGATTATTCGAAATTCAATTTTTGAAAAGGCAAATATCTCCCGATCTGTTGGAATCTGAGAGACAAAACTTATGTCACTTTGAGGTAACGTATATGTCAACTTCATGTCAGATTCACGTCAATGTATGTCCAAGAGTTTGGAGGATAGAGACATTTTAATTTTTCGAGATTATTCGAAAGTCAATTTTTGAAAAGGCAAATATCTCCCGATCTGTAGGTATCTGAGAGACAAAACTTATGTCACTTTGAGGGAACGTATATGTCAACTTCATGTCAGATTCACGTCAACGTATGTCCAAGGGTTTGGAGGATAGAGGCATTTTAATTTTACAAGATTATTCGAAATTCAATTTCTGAAAAGGCAAATATCTCCCGATCTGTAGGAATCTAAGAGACAAAACTTATGTCACAATGAGGGAACGTATATGTCAACTACATGTCAGAGTCATGTCAATGTATGTCCAGGAGTTTAGAGGATAAACACATTTTAATTTTTCGAGATTATTCCAAAGACAATTTTTGAAAAGGCAACTATATCCCGATCTGTAGGAATCTGAGAGACAACAATTATGTCACTTTAAGGGAACGTATATGTCAACTTCATGTCAGAGTCACGTCAATGTATGTCCAAGAGTTTGGAGGATAGAGACATTTTAATTTTTCGAGATTATTCGAAAGTCAATTTTTGAAAAGGCAAATATCTCCCGATCTGTTGGAATCTGAGAGACAAAACTAATGTCACTTTGAGGTAACGTATATGTCAACTTCATGTCATACTCACGTCAATGTATGTCCAAGAGTTTGGAGGATAGAGACATTTTAATTTTTCGAGATTATTCGAAAGTCAATTTTTGAAAAGGCAAATATCTCCCGATCTGTAGGAATCTGAGAGACAAAACTTATGTCACTTTGAGGTAACGTATATGTCAACTTCATGTCAGATTCACGTCAATGTATGTACAAGAGTTTGGAGGATAGAGACATTTTAATTTTTCGAGATTATTTGAAAGTCAATTTTTGAAAAGGCAAATATCTCCGATCTGTAGGTATCTGAGAGACAAAACTTATGTCACTTTGAGGGAACGTATATGTCAACTACATGTCAGAGTCATGTCAATGTATGTCCAGGAGTTTAGAGGATAAACACATTTTAATTTTTCGAGATTATTCCAAAGTGAATTTTTGAAAAGGCAAATATATCCCGATCTGTAGGAATCTGAGAGACAACACTTATGTCACTTTGAGGGAACGTATATGTCAACTTCATGTCAGAATCACGTCAATCTATGTCCAAGAGTTTGGAGGATAGAGTCATTTTAATTTTTCGAGATTATTCGAAAGTCAATTTTTGAAAAGGCAAATATCTCCCGATCTGTTGGAATCTGAGAGACAAAACTTATGTCACTTTGAGGTAACGTACATGTCAACTTCATGTCATAGTCACGTCAATGTATGTCCAAGGGTTTGAAGGACAGAGGCATTTTAATTTTTCGAGATTATTCGAAAGTCAATTTTTGAAAAGGCAAATATCTCCCGATCTATAGGAATCTGAGAGTCACCACTTATGTCACTATGAGGGAACGTATATGTCAACTTCATGTCAGAGTCACGTTTATGTATGTCGAAGGGTTTGGAGGATAGAGACATTTTAATTTATCGAAATTATTCGAAAGTCAATTTTTCAAAAGGCTAATATCTCCCGATCTGTAGGAATCTGAGAGACAAAACTTGTGTCACTTTGAGGGAACGTATATTTCAACTTCATGTCAGAGTCACGTCAATGTATGTAAAAGGATTTGGAGGACAGAGGCATTTAAATTTTGCGAGATTATTCGAAAGTCAATTTTTGAAAATTCAAATATCTCCCGATCTGAAGGAATCTGAGAGACAACACTTATGTCACTTTGAGGTAACGTATATGTCAACTTCATGTCAGAGTCACGTCAATGTATGTCCAAAGGTTTGGAGGATAGAGATATTTAAATTTTTCGAGATTATTCGAAAGTCAATTTTTGAAAATTCAAATATCTCCCGATCTGTAGGAACGTGAGAGACAAAACTTATGTCACTTTGAGGTAACGTATATGTCAACTTCATGTCAGAGTCACGTCAATGTATGTCCAAGGGTTTGGAGGATAGAGACATTTTAATTTTTCGAAATTATTCGAAAGTCAATTTTTTAAAAGGCAAATATCTCCCGATCTGTAGGAATCTGAGAGACAAAACTTATGCCAATTTGAGGGAACGTATATGTCAACTTCATGTCACAGTCACGTCAATGTATGTCCAAGGGTTTGGAGGACAGAGGCATTTTAATTTTGCGAGATTATTCGAAAGTCAATTTTTGAAAAGGCAAATATCTCCCGATCTGTAGGAATCTGAGAGACAACACTTATGTCACTTTGAGGGAACGTATATGTCAACTTCATGTCCGAGTCACGTCAATATATGTCCAAGAGTTTGGAGGATAGAGACATTTAAATTTTTCGAGATTATTCGAAAGTCAATTTTTGAAAAGGCAAATATCTCCCGATCTGTAGGAATCTGAGAGACAAAACTTATGTCACTTTGAGGGAACGTATATGTCAACTTCATGTCAGAGTCACGTCAATGTATGTCCAAGGGTTTGGAGGATAAACACATTTTAATTATTCGAGATTATAGAAAGTCAATTTTTGAAAAGGCAAATATCTCCCGATCTGAATTAATCTGAGAGACAAAACTTATGTCACTTTGAGGGAACGTATATGTCAACTTCATGTCAGACTCACGTCAATGTATGTCCAAGAGTTTGGAGGATAGAGACATTTTAATTTTTCGAGATTATTCGAAAGTCAATTTTTGAAAAGGCAAATATCTCCCGATCTGTTGGAATCTGAGAGACAAAACTTATGTCACTTTGAGCTAACGTACATGTCAACTTCATGTCAGAGTCACGTCAATGTATGTCCAAGGGTTTGAAGGACAGAGGCATTTTAATTTTTCGAGAATATTCGAAAGTCAATTTTTGAAAAGGCAAATATCTCCCGATCTGTAGGAATCTGAGAGACACCACTTATGTCACTTTGAGGGAATGTATATGTCAACTTCATGTCAGAGTCACGTCAATGTATGTCCAAGGGTTTGGAGGATAGAGACATTTTAATTTTTCGAGATTATTCGAAAGTCAATTTCTGAAAAGGCAAATATCTCCCGATCTGTAGGAACGTGAGAGACGAAACTTATGTAACGTTGAGGGAACGTATATGTCAACTTCATGTCAGAGTCACGTTAATGTATGTCCAAGGATTTGGAGGATAGAGAGATTTTAATTTTTCGAGATTATTCGAAAGTCAATTTTTGAAAAGGCAAATATCTCCCGATCTGTAGGAATCTGAGAGACAAAACTTATGTCACTTTGAGGGAACGTATATGTCAACTTCATGTAAGATTCACGTCAACGTATGTCCAAGGGTTTTTAGGATAGAGGCATTTTAATTTTACGAGATTATTCGAAAGTCAATTTTTAAAAAGGCAAATATCTCCCGATCTGTAGGAATCTGAGAGACAAAACTTATGTCACTTTGAGGGAACGTATATGTCAACTACATGTCAGAGTCATGTCAATGTATGTCCAGGAGTTTAGAGGATAAACACATTTTAATTTTTCGAGATTATTCCAAAGACAATTTTTGAAAAGGCAACTATATCCCGATCTGTAGGAATCTGAGAGACAACAATTATGTCACTTTAAGGTAACGTATATGTCAACTTCATGTCAGAGTCACGTCAATGTATGTCCAAGAGTTTGGAGGATAGAGACATTTTAATTTTTCGAGATTATTCCAAAGTCAATTTTTGAAAAGGCAAATATCTCCCGATCTGTTGGAATCTGAGAGACAAAACTAATGTCACTTTGAGGTAACGTATATGTCAACTTCATGTCAGACTCACGTCAATGTATGTCCAAGAGTTTGGAGGATAGAGACATTTTAATTTTTCGAGATTATTCGAAAGTCAATTTTTGAAAAGGCAAATATCTCCCGATCTGTTGGAATCTGAGAGACAAAACTTATGTCACTTTGAGGTAACGTATATGTCAACTTCATGTCAGATTCACGTCAATGTATGTACAAGAGTTTGGAGGATAGAGACATTTTAATTTTTCGAGATTATTCGAAAGTCAATTTTTGAAAAGGCAAATATCTCCGATCTGTAGGTATCTGAGAGACAAAACTTATGTCACTTTGAGGGAACGTATATGTCAACTTCATGTCAGAGTCACGTCAATGTATGTCCAAGGATTTGGAGGATAGAGAGATTTTAATTTTTCGAGATTATTCGAAAGTCAATTTTTGAAAAGGCAAATATCTCCCGATCTGTAGGAATCTGAGAGACAAAACTTATGTCACTTTGAGGGAATGTATATGTCAACTTCATGTCAGAGTCAGGTCAATGTATGTCCAGGAGTTTAGAGGATAAACACATTTTAATTTTTCGAGATTATTCCAAAGACAATTTTTGAAAAGGCAACTATATCCCGATCTGTAGGAATCTGAGAGACACCAATTATGTCACTTTAAGGGAACGTATATGTCAACTTCATGTCAGAGTCACGTCAATGTATGTCCAAGAGTTTGGAGGATAGAGACATTTTAATTTTTCGAGATTATTCGAAAGTCAAATTTTGAAAAGGCAAATATCTCCCGATCTGTTGGAATCTGAGAGACAAAACTAATGTCACTTTGAGGTAACGTATATGTCAACTTCATGTCAGGCTCACGTCAATGTATGTCCAAGAGTTTGGAGGATAGAGACATTTTAATTTTTCGAGATTATTCGAAAGTCAATTTTTGAAAAGGCAAATATCTCCCGATCTGTTGGAATCTGAGAGACAAAACTAATGTCACTTTGAGGTAACGTATATGTCAACTTCATGTCAGACTCACGTCAATGTATGTCCAAGAGTTTGGAGGATAGAGACATTTTAATTTTTCGAGATTATTCGAAAGTCAATTTTTGAAAAGGCAAATATCTCCCGATCTGTTGGAATCTGAGAGACAAAACTTATGTCACTTTGAGGTAACGTATATGTCAACTTCATGTCAGATTCACGTCAATGTATGTACGAGAGTTTGGAGGATAGAGACATTTTAATTTTTCGAGATTATTCGAAAGTCAATTTTTGAAAAGGCAAATATCTCCGATCTGTAGGTATCTGAGAGACAAAACTTATGTCACTTTGAGGGAACGTATATGTCAACTTCATGTAAGATTCACGTCAACGTATGTCCAAGGGTTTTTAGGATAGAGGCATTTTAATTTTACGAGATTATTCGAAAGTCAATTTCTGAAAAGGCAAATATCTCCCGATCTGTAGGAATCTGAGAGACAAAACTTATGTCACTTTGAGGGAACGTATATGTCAACTACATGTCAGAGTCATGTCAATGTATGTCCAGGAGTTTAGAGGATAAACACATTTTAATTTTTCGAGATTATTCCAAAGTGAATTTTTGAAAAGGCAAATATATCCCGATCTGTAGGAATCTGAGAGACAACACTTATGTCACTTTGAGGGAACGTATATGTCAACTTCATGTCAGAGTCACGTCAATCTATGTCCAAGAGTTTGGAGGATAGAGTCATTTTAATTTTTCGAGATTATTCGAAAGTCAATTTTTGAAAAGGCAAATATCTCCCGATCTGTTGGAATCTGAGAGACAAAACTTATGTCACTTTGAGGTAACGTACATGTCAACTTCATGTCAGAGTCACGTCAATGTATGTCCAAGGGTTTGAAGGACAGAGGCATTTTAATTTTTCGAGATTATTCGAAAGTCAATTTTTGAAAAGGCAAATATCTCCCGATCTGTAGGAATCTGAGAGTCACCACTTATGTCACTATGAGGGAACGTATATGTCAACTTCATGTCAGAGTCACGTTTATGTATGTCGAAGGGTTTGGAGGATAGAGACATTTTAATTTATCGAAATTATTCGAAGGTCAATTTTTCAAAAGGCTAATATCTCCCGATCTGTAGGAATCTGAGAGACAAAACTTGTGTCACTTTGAGGGAACGTATATTTCAACTTCATGTCAGAGTCACGTCAATGTATGTAAAAGGATTTGGAGGACAGAGGCATTTAAATTTTGCGAGATTATTCGAAAGTCAATTTTTGAAAATTCAAATATCTCCCGATCTGAAGGAATCTGAGAGACAACACTTATGTCACTTTGAGGTAACGTATATGTCAACTTCATGTCAGAGTCACGTCAATGTATGTCCAAAGGTTTGGAGGATAGAGATATTTAAATTTTTCGAGATTATTCGAAAGACAATTTTTGAAAATTCAAATATCTCCCGATCTGTAGGAACGTGAGAGGCAAAACTTATGTCACTTTGAGGTAACGTATATGTCAACTTCATGTCAGAGTCACGTCAATGTATGTCCAAGGGTTTGGAGGATAGAGACATTTTAATTTTTCGAAATTATTCGAAAGTCAATTTTTTAAAAGGCAAATATCTCCCGATCTGTAGGAATCTGAGAGACAAAACTTATGCCAATTTGAGGGAACGTATATGTCAACTTCATGTCACAGTCACGTCAATGTATGTCCAAGGGTTTGGAGGACAGAATCATTTTAATTTTGCGAGATTATTCGAAAGTCAATTTTTGAAAAGGCAAATATCTCCCGATCTGTAGGAATCTGAGAGACAACACTTATGTCACTTTGAGGGAACGTATATGTCAACTTCATGTCAGAGTCACGTCAATATATGTCCAAGGGTTTGGAGGATAGAGACATTTTAATTTTTCGAGATTATTCGAAAGTCAATTTTTGAAAAGGCAAATATCTCCCGATCTGTAGGAATCTGAGAGACAAAACTTATGTCACTTTGAGGGAACGTATATGTCAACTTCATGTCAGAGTCACGTCAATGTATGTCCAAGGGTTTGGAGGATAAACACATTTTAATTATTCGAGATTATAGAAAGTCAATTTTTGAAAAGGCAAATATCTCCCGATCTGAATTAATCTGAGAGACAAAACTTATGTCACTTTGAGGGAACGTATATGTCAACTTCATGTCAGACTCACGTCAATGTATGTCCAAGAGTTTGGAGGATAGAGACATTTTAATTTTTCGAGATTATTCGAAAGTCAATTTTTGAAAAGGCAAATATCTCCCGATCTGTTGGAATCTGAGAGACAAAACTTATGTCACTTTGAGCTAACGTACATGTCAACTTCATGTCAGAGTCACGTCAATGTATGTCCAAGGGTTTGAAGGACAGAGGCATTTTAATTTTTCGAGAATATTCGAAAGTCAATTTTTGAAAAGGCAAATATCTCCCGATCTGTAGGAATCTGAGAGACACCACTTATGTCACTTTGAGGGAATGTATATGTCAACTTCATGTCAGAGTCACGTCAATGTATGTCCAAGGGTTTGGAGGATAGAGACATTTTAATTTTTCGAGATTATTCGAAAGTCAATTTCTGAAAAGGCAAATATCTCCCGATCTGTAGGAACCTGAGAGACGAAACTTATGTCACGTTGAGGGAACGTATATGTCAACTTCATGTCAGAGTCACGTCAATGTATGTCCAAGGATTTGGAGGATAGAGAGATTTTAATTTTTCGAGATTATTCGAAAGTCAATTTTTGAAAAGGCAAATATCTCCCGATCTGTAGGAATCTGAGAGACAAAACTTATGTCACTTTGAGGGAACGTATATGTCAACTTCATGTAAGATTCACGTCAACGTATGTCCAAGGGTTTTTAGGATAGAGGCATTTTAATTTTACGAGATTATTCGAAAGTCAATTTCTAAAAAGGCAAATATCTCCCGATCTGTAGGAATCTGAGAGACAAAACTTATGTCACTTTGAGGGAACGTATATGTCAACTACATGTCAGAGTCATGTCAATGTATGTCCAGGAGTTTAGAGGATAAACACATTTTAATTTTTCGAGATTATTCCAAAGACAATTTTTGAAAAGGCAACTATATCCCGATCTGTAGGAATCTGAGAGACAACAATTATGTCACTTTAAGGGAACGTATATGTCAACTTCATGTCAGAGTCACGTCAATGTATGTCCAAGAGTTTGGAGGATAGAGACATTTTAATTTTTCGAGATTATTCGAAAGTCAATTTTTGAAAAGGCAAATATATCCCGATCTGTTGGAATCTGAGAGACAAAACTTATGTCACTTTGAGGTAACGTATATGTCAACTTCATGTCAGATTCACGTCAATGTATGTACAAGAGTTTGGAGGATAGAGACATTTTAATTTTTCGAGATTATTCGAAAGTCAATTTTTGAAAAGGCAAATATCTCCGATCTGTAGGTATCTGAGAGACAAAACTTATGTCACTTTGAGGGAACGTATAGGTCAACTTCATGTCAGAGTCACGTCAATGTATGTCCAAGGATTTGGAGGATAGAGAGATTTTAATTTTTCGAGATTATTCGAAAGTCAATTTTTGAAAAGGCAAATATCTCCCGATCTGTAGGAATCTGAGAGACAAAACTTATGTCACTTTGAGGGAATGTATATGTCAACTTCATGTCAGAGTCATGTCAATGTATGTCCAGGAGTTTAGAGGATAAACACATTTTAATTTTTCGAGATTATTCCAAAGACAATTTTTGAAAAGGCAACTATATCCCGATCTGTAGGAATCTGAGAGACACCAATTATGTCACTTTAAGGGAACGTATATGTCAACTTCATGTCAGAGTCACGTCAATGTATGTCCAAGAGTTTGGAGGATAGAGACATTTTAATTTTTCGAGATTATTCGAAAGTCAATTTTTGAAAAGGCAAATATCTCCCGATCTGTTGGAATCTGAGAGACAAAACTAATGTCACTTTGAGGTAACGTATATGTCAACTTCATGTCAGACTCACGTCAATGTATGTAAAAGAGTTTGGAGGATAGAGACATTTTAATTTTTCGAGATTATTCGAAAGACAATTTTTGAAAAGGCAAATATCTCCCGATCTGTTGGAATCTGAGAGACAAAACTTATGTCACTTTGAGGTAACGTATATGTCAACTTCATGTCAGATTCACGTCAATGTATGTACAAGAGTTTGGAGGATAGAGACATTTTAATTTTTCGAGATTATTCGAAAGTCAATTTTTGAAAAGGCAAATATCTCCGATCTGTATGTATCTGAGAGACAAAACTTATGTCACTTTGAGGGAACGTATATGTCAACTTCATGTAAGATTCACGTCAACGTATGTCCAAGGGTTTTTAGGATAGAGGCATTTTAATTTTACGAGATTATTCGAAAGTCAATTTCTGAAAAGGCAAATATCTCCCGATCTGTAGGAATCTGAGAGACAAAACTTATGTCACTTTGAGGGAACGTATATGTCAACTACATGTCAGAGTCATGTCAATGTATGTCCAGGAGTTTAGAGGATAAACACATTTTAATTTTTCGAGATTATTCCAAAGTGAATTTTTGAAAAGGCAAATATATCCCGATCTGTAGGAATCTGAGAGACAACACTTATGTCACTTTGAGGGAACGTATATGTCAACTTCATGTCAGAGTCACGTCAATCTATGTCCAAGAGTTTGGAGGATAGAGTCATTTTAATTTTTCGAGATTATTCGAAAGTCAATTTTTGAAAAGGCAAATATCTCCCGATCTGTTGGAATCTGAGAGACAAAACTTATGTCACTTTGAGGTAACGTACATGTCAACTTCATGTCATAGTCACGTCAATGTATGTCCAAGGGTTTGAAGGACAGAGGCATTTTAATTTTTAGAGATTATTCGAAAGTCAATTTTTGAAAAGGCAAATATCTCCCGATCTGTAGGAATCTGAGAGTCACCACTTATGTCACTATGAGGGAACGTATATGTCAACTTCATGTCAGAGTCACGTTTATGTATGTCGAAGGGTTTGGAGGATAGAGACATTTTAATTTATCGAAATTATTCAAAAGTCAATTTTTCAAAAGGCTAATATCTCCCGATCTGTAGGAATCTGAGAGACAAAACTTGTGTCACTTTGAGGGAACGTATATTTCAACTTCATGTCAGAGTCACGTCAATGTATGTAAAAGGATTTGGAGGACAGAGGCATTTAAATTTTGCGAGATTATTCGAAAGTCAATTTTTGAAAATTCAAATATCTCCCGATCTGAAGGAATCTGAGAGACAACACTTATGTCACTTTGAGGTAACGTATATGTCAACTTCATGTCAGAGTCACGTCAATGTATGTCCAAAGGTTTGGAGGATAGAGATATTTAAATTTTTCGAGATTATTCGAAAGTCAATTTTTGAAAATTCAAATATCTCCCGATCTGTAGGAACGTGAGAGACAAAACTTATGTCACTTTGAGGTAACGTATATGTCAACTTCATGTCAGAGTCACGTCAATGTATGTCCAAGGGTTTGGAGGATAGAGACATTTAAATTTTTCGAAATTATTCGAAAGTCAATTTTTTAAAAGGCAAATATCTCCCGATCTGTAGGAATCTGAGAGACAAAACTTATGCCAGTTTGAGGGAACGTATATGTCAACTTCATGTCACAGTCACGTCAATGTATGTCCAAGGGTTTGGAGGACAGAGGCATTTTAATTTTGCGAGATTATTCGAAAGTCAATTTTTGAAAAGGCAAATATCTCCCGATCTGTAGGAATCTGAGAGACAACACTTATGTCACTTTGAGGGAACGTATATGTCAACTTCATGTCAGAGTCACGTCAATATATGTCCAAGAGTTTGGAGGATAGAGACATTTTAATTTTTCGAGATTATTCGAAAGTCAATTTTTGAAAAGGCAAATATCTCCCGATCTGTAGGAATCTGAGAGACAAAACTTATGTCACTTTGAGGGAACGTATATGTCAACTTCATGTCAGAGTCACGTCAATGTATTGTCAAGGGTTTGGAGGATAAACACATTTTAATTATTCGAGATTATAGAAAGTCAATTTTTGAAAAGGCAAATATCTCCCGATCTGAATTAATCTGAAAGACAAAACTTATGTCACTTTGAGGGAACGTATATGTCAACTTCATGTCAGACTCACGTCAATGTATGTCCAAGAGTTTGGAGGATAGAGACATTTTAATTTTTCGAGATTATTCGAAAGTCAATTTTTGAAAAGGCAAATATCTCCCGATCTGTTGGAATCTGAAAGACAAAACTTATGTCACTTTGAGCTAACGTACATGTCAACTTCATGTCAGAGTCACGTCAATGTATGTCCAAGGGTTTGAAGGACAGAGGCATTTTAATTTTTCGAGAATATTCGAAAGTCAATTTTTGAAAAGGCAAATATCTCCCGATCTGTAGGAATCTGAGAGACACCACTTATGTCACTTTGAGGGAATGTATATGTCAACTTCATGTCAGAGTCACGTCAATGTATGTCCAAGGGTTTGGAGGATAGAGACATTTTAATTTTTCGAGATTATTCGAAAGTCAATTTCTGAAAAGGCAAATATCTCCCGATCTGTAGGAACCTGAGAGACGAAACTTATGTCACGTTGAGGGAACGTATATGTCAACTTCATGTCAGAGTCACGTCAATGTATGTCCAAGGATTTGGAGGATAGAGAGATTTTAATTTTTCGAGATTATTCGAAAGTCAATTTTTGAAAAGGCAAATATCTCCCGATCTGTAGGAATCTGAGGGACAAACCTTATGTCACTTTGAGGTAACGTATATGTCAACTTCATGTCAGAGTCATGTCAATGTATGTCCAAGGGTTTCGAGGATAGAGACATTTAAATTTTTCGAGATTATTCGAAAGTCAATTTCTGAAAAGGCATATATCTCCCGATCTGTAGGAATCTGAGAGACAAAACTTAAGTCACTTTGAGGGAACGTATATGTCAACTTCATGTCAGAGTCCCGTCAATGTATGTCCAAGGGGTTGGAGGATAGACATATTTTAATTTTTCGAGATTATTTAATAGTCAATTATTGAAAAGGCTAATATCTCCCGATCTGTAGGAAACTGAGAGACAAACAATATGTTACTTTGGGGGAACGTATATGTCAACTTCATGTCAGAGTCACGTCAATGTGTGTCCAAGTGTTTGGAGGACAGATTCATTTTAATTTTGCGAGATTATTCGAAAGTCAATTTTTGAAATGGCAAATATCTCCCGATCTGTTGGAATCTGAGAGACAAAACTTATGTCACTTTGAGGTAACGTATATGTCAACTTCATGTCAGAGGCACGTCAATGTATGTCCAAGAGTTTGGAGGATAGAGACATTTTAATTTTTCGAGATTATTCGAAAGTCAATTTTTGAAAAGGCAAATATCTCCCGATCTGTAGGTATCTGAGATACAAAACTTATGTCACTTTGAGGGAACGTATATGTCAACTTCATGTCAGATTCACGTCAACGTATGTCCAAGGGTTTGGAGGATAGAGGCATTTTAATTTTACGAGATTATTCGAAAGTCAATTTCTGAAAAGGCAAATATCTCCCGATCTGTAGGAATCTGAGTGACAAAACTTATGTCACTTTGAGGGAACGTATATGTCAACTACATGTCAGAGTCTTGTCAATGTATGTCCAGGAGTTTGGAGGATAGAGACATTTAAATTTTCGAGATTATTCGAAATTCAATTTCTGAAAAGGCAAATATCTCCCGATCTGTTGGAATCTGAGAGACAAAACTTATGTCACTTTGAGGTAACGTATATGTCAACTTCATGTCAGATTCACGTCAATGTATGTCCAAGAGTTTGGCGGATAGAGACATTTTAATTTTTCGAGATTATTCGAAAGTCAATTTATGAAAAGGCAAATATCTCCCAATCTGTAGGTATCTGAGAGACAAAACTTATGTCACTTTGAGGGAACGTATATGTCAACTTCATGTCAGATTCACGTCATCGTATGTCCAAGGGTTTGGAGGATAGAGGCATTTTAATTTTACGAGATTATTCGAAAGTCAATTTCTGAAAAGGCAAATATCTCCCGATCTGTAGGAATCTGAGAGACAAAACTTATTTCACTTTGAGGGAACGTATATGTCAACTAAATGTCAGAGTCATGTCAATGTATGTCCAGGAGTTTAGAGGATAAACACATTTTAATTTTTCGAGATTATTCCAAAGTCAATAATTGAAAAGGCAAATATATCCCGATCTGTTGGAATCTGAGAGACAACACTTATGTCACTTTGAGGGAACGTATATGTCAACTTCATGTCAGAGTCACGTCAATGTATGTCCAAGAGTTTGGAGTATAGAGACATTTTAATTTCTCGAGATTATTCGAAAGTCAATTTTTGAAAAGGCAAATATCTCCCGATCTGTTGGAATCTGAGAGACAAAACTTATGTCACTTTGAGGTAACGTACATGTCAACTTCATGTCAGACTCACGTCAATGTATGTCCAAGAGTTTGGAGGATAGAGACATTTTAATTTTTCGAGATTATTCGAAAGTCAATTTATGAAAAGGCAAATATCTCCCGATCTGTTGGAATCTGAGAGACAAAACTTATGTCACTTTGAGGTAACGTATATGTCAACTTCATGTCAGATTCACGTAAATGTATGTCCAAGAGTTTGGAGGATAGAGACATCTAAATTTTTCGAGATTATTCGAAAGTCAATTTTTGAAAAGGCAAATATCTCCCGATCTGTAGGTATCTGAGAGACAAAACTTATGTCACTTTTAGGGAACGTATATATCAACTTCATGTCAGATTCACGTCAACGTATGTCCAAGGGTTTGGAGGATAGAGGCATTTTAATTTTACGAGATTATTCGAAAGTCAATTTCTGAAAAGGCAAATATCTCCCGATCTGTAGGAATCTGAGAGACAAAACTTATGTCACTTTGAGGGAACGTATATGTCAAGTACATGTCAGAGTCATGTCAATGTATGTCCAGGAGTTTAGAGGATAAACACATTTTAATTTTTCGAGATTATTCCAAAGTCAATTTTTGAAAAGGCAAATATATCCCGATCTGTAGGAATCTGAGAGACAACACTTATATCACTTTGAGGGAACGTATATGTCAACTTCATGTCAGAGTCACGTCAATGTATGTCCAAGAGTTTGGAGGATAGAGACATTTTAATTTTTCGAGATTATTCGAAAGTCAATTTCTGAAAAGGCAAATATCTCCCGATCTGTTGGAATCTGAGAGACAAAACTTATGTCACTTTGAGGTAACGTACATGTCAACTTCATGTCAGAGTCACGTCAATGTATGTCCAAGGGTTTGAAGGACAGAGGCATTTTAATTTTTCGAGATTATTCGAAAGTCAATTTTTGAAAAGGCAAATATCTCCCGATCTGTAGGAAACTGAGAGACAAACAATATGTTACTTTCGGGGAACGTATATGTCAACTTCATGTCAGATTCACGTCAATGTGTGTCCAAGTGTTTGGAGGACAGAGGCATTTTAATTTTGCGAGATTATTCGAAAGTCAATTTTTGAAAAGGCAAATACCTCCCGATCTGTAGGAATATGAGAGACAATACTTATGTCACTTTGAGGGAACGTATATGTCAACTTCATGTCAGAGTCATGTCAATGTATGTCCAAGGGTTTGCAGGATAAACACATTTTAATTTTTCGAGATTATTCCAAAGTCAATTTCTGAAAAGGCAAATATCTCCCGATCTGTAGGAATCTGAGAGACAAAACTTATGTCACTTTGAGGTAACGTATATGTCAACTTCATGTCAGAGTCACGTCAAGGTATGTCCAAGGGTTTGGAGAATAGAGACATTTTAATTTTTCGAAATTATTCGAAAGTCAATTTTTTAAAAGGCAAATATCTCCCGATCTGTAGGAATCTGAGAGACAAAACTTAAGTCACTTTGAGGGAACGTATATGTCAACTTCATGTCAGAGTCACGTCAATGTATGTCCAAGGGGTTTTAGGATAGACATATTTTAATTTTTCGAGATGATTTGATAGTCAATTTTTGAAAAGGCAAATATCTCCCGATCTGTAGGAAACTGAGAGACAAACAATATGTTACTTTCGGGGAACGTATATGTCAACTTCATGTCAGATTCACGTCAATGTGTGTCCAAGTGTTTGGAGGACAGAGGCATTTTAATTTTGCGAGATTATTCGAAAGTCAATTTTTGAAAAGGCAAATATCTCCCGATCTGTAGGAATCTGAGAGACAAAACTTATGTCACATTGAGGGAACGTATATGTCAACTTCATGTCAGAGTCACGTCAATGTATGTCCAAGGGTTTGGAGGATAAACACATTTTAATTATTCGAGATTATAGAAAGTCAATTTTTGAAAAGGCAAATATCTCCCGATCTGAATTAATCTGAGAGACAAAACTTATGTCACTTTGAGGGAACGTATATGTCAACTTCATGTCAGACTCACGTCAATGTATGTCCAAGAGTTTGGAGGATAGAGACATTTTAATTTTTCGAGATTATTCGAAAGTCAATTTTTGAAAAGGCAAATATCTCCCGATCTGTTGGAATCTGAGAGACAAAACTTATGTCACTTTGAGGGAAAGTACATGTCAACTTCATGTCAGAGTCACGTCAATGTATGTCCAAGGGTTTGGAGGATAAACACATTTTAATTTTTCGAGATTATAGAAAGTCAATTTTTGAAAAGGCAAATATCTCCCGATCTGTAGGAATCTGAGAGACACCACTTATGTCACTTTGAGGGAATGTATATGTCAACTTCATGTCAGAGTCACGTCAATGTATGTCCAAGGGTTTGGATGATAGAGAAATTTTAATTTTTCGAGATTATTCGAAAGTCAATTTCTGAAAAGGCAAATATCTCCCGATCTGAAGGAATCTGAGAGACAACACTTATGTCACTTTGAGGGAACGTATATGTCAACTTCATGTCAGAGTCACGTCAATGTATGTCCAAGAGTTTGGAGTATAGAGACATTTTAATTTCTCGAGATTATTCGAAAGTCAATTTTTGAAAAAGCAAATATCTCCCGATCTGTTGGAATCTGAGAGACAAAACTTATGTCACTTTGAGGTAACGTACATGTCAACTTCATGTCAGACTCACGTCAATGTATGTCCAAGAGTTTGGAGGATAGAGACATTTTAATTTTTCGAGATTATTCGAAAGTCAATTTATGAAAAGGCAAATATCTCCCGATCTGTTGGAATCTGAGAGACAAAACTTATGTCACTTTGAGGTAACGTATATGTCAACTTCATGTCAGATTCAGGTAAATGTATGTCCAAGAGTTTGGAGGATAGAGACATCTTAATTTTTCGAGATTATTCGAAAGTCAATTTTTGAAAAGGCAAATATCTCCCGATCTGTAGGTATCTGAGAGACAAAACTTATGTCACTTTGAGGGAACGTATATATCAACTTCATGTCAGATTCACGTCAACGTATGTCCAAGGGTTTGGAGGATAGAGGCATTTTAATTTTACGAGATTATTCGAAAGTCAATTTCTGAAAAGGCAAATATCTCCCGATCTGTAGGAATCTGAGAGACAAATCTTATGTCACTTTGAGGGAACGTATATGTCAAGTACATGTCAGAGTCATGTCAATGTATGTCCAGGAGTTTAGAGGATAAACACATTTTAATTTTTCGAGATTATTCCAAAGTCAATTTTTGAAAAGGCAAATATATCCCGATCTGTAGGAATCTGAGAGACAACACTTATATCACTTTGAGGGAACGTATATGTCAACTTCATGTCAGAGTCACGTCAATGTATGTCCAAGAGTTTGGAGGACAGAGACATTTTAATTTTTCGAGATTATTCGAAAGTCAATTTTTGAAAAGGCAAATATCTCCCGATCTGTTGGAATCTGAGAGACAAAACTTATGTCACTTTGAGGTAACGTACATGTCAACTTCATGTCAGAGTCACGTCAATGTATGTCCAAGGGTTTGAAGGACAGAGGCATTTTAATTTTTCGAGATTATTCGAAAGTCAATTTTTGAAAAGGCAAATATCTCCCGATCTGTAGGAATCTGAGAGACACCACTTATGTCACTTTGAGGGAATGTATATGTCAACTTCATGTCAGAGTCACGTCAATGTATGTCCAAGGGTTTGGAGGATAGAGACATTTTAATTTTTCGAGATTATTCGAAAGTCAATTTCTGAAAAGGCAAATATCTCCCGATCTGTAGGAACCTGAGAGACGAAACTTATGTCACGTTGAGGGAACGTATATGTCAACTTCATGTCAGAGTCACGTCAATGTATGTCCAAGGATTTGGAGGATAGAGAGATTTTAATTTTTCGAGATTATTCGAAAGTCAATTTTTGAAAAGGCAAATATCTCCCGATCTGTAGGAATCTGAGAGACAAACCTTATGTCACTTTGAGGTAACGTATATGTCAACTTCATGTCAGAGTCATGTCAATGTATGTCCAAGGGTTTCGAGGATAGAGACATTTAAATTTTTCGAGATTATTCGAAAGTCAATTTCTGAAAAGGCATATATCTCCCGATCTGTAGGAATCTGAGAGACAAAACTTAAGTCACTTTGAGGGAACGTATATGTCAACTTCATGTCAGAGTCACGTCAATGTATGTCCAAGGGGTTGGAGGATAGACATATTTTAATTTTTCGAGATTATTTAATAGTCAATTATTGAAAAGGCAAATATCTCCCGATCTGTAGGAAACTGAGAGACAAACAATATGTTACTTTGGGGGAACGTATATGTCAACTTCATGTCAGAGTCACGTCAATGTGTGTCCAAGTGTTTGGAGGACAGAGGCATTTTAATTTTGCGAGATTATTCGAAAGTCAATTTTTGAAATGGCAAATATCTCCCGATCTGTTGGAATCTGAGAGACAAAACTTATGTCACTTTGAGGTAACGTATATGTCAACTTCATGTCAGAGGCACGTCAATGTATGTCCAAGAGTTTGGAGGATAGAGACATTTTAATTTTTCGAGATTATTCGAAAGTCAATTTTTGAAAAGGCAAATATCTCCCGATCTGTAGGTATCTGAGAGACAAAACTTATGTCACTTTGAGGGAACGTATATGTCAACTTCATGTCAGATTCACGTCAACGTATGTCCAAGGGTTTGGAGGATAGAGGCATTTTAATTTTACGTGATTATTCGAAAGTCAATTTCTGAAAAGGCAAATATCTCCCGATCTGTAGGAATCTGAGAGACAAAACTTATGTCACTTTGAGGGAACGTATATGTCAACTACATGTCAGAGTCTTGTCAATGTATGTCCAGGAGTTTGGAGGATAGAGACATTTAAATTTTCGAGATTATTCGAAATTCAATTTCTGAAAAGGCAAATATCTCCCGATCTGTTGGAATCTGAGAGACAAAACTTATGTCACTTTGAGGTAACGTATATGTCAACTTCATGTCAGATTCACGTCAATGTATGTCCAAGAGTTTGGCGGATAGAGACATTTTAATTTTTCGAGATTATTCGAAAGTCAATTTATGAAAAGGCAAATATCTCCCAATCTGTAGGTATCTGAGAGACAAAACTTATGTCACTTTGAGGGAACGTATATGTCAACTTCATGTCAGATTCACGTCATCGTATGTCCAAGGGTTTGGAGGATAGAGGCATTTTAATTTTACGAGATTATTCGAAAGTCAATTTCTGAAAAGGCAAATATCTCCCGATCTGTAGGAATCTGAGAGACAAAACTTATTTCACTTTGAGGGAACGTATATGTCAACTAAATGTCAGAGTCATGTCAATGTATGTCCAGGAGTTTAGAGGATAAACACATTTTAATTTTTCGAGATTATTCCAAAGTCAATAATTGAAAAGGCAAATATATCCCGATCTGTTGGAATCTGAGAGACAACACTTATGTCACTTTGAGGGAACGTATATGTCAACTTCATGTCAGAGTCACGTCAATGTATGTCCAAGAGTTTGGAGTATAGAGACATTTTAATTTCTCGAGATTATTCGAAAGTCAATTTTTGAAAAGGCAAATATCTCCCGATCTGTTGGAATCTGAGAGACAAAACTTATGTCACTTTGAGGTAACGTACATGTCAACTTCATGTCAGACTCACGTCAATGTATGTCCAAGAGTTTGGAGGATAGAGACATTTTAATTTTTCGAGATTATTCGAAAGTCAATTTATGAAAAGGCAAATATCTCCCGATCTGTTGGAATCTGAGAGACAAAACTTATGTCACTTTGAGGTAACGTATATGTCAACTTCATGTCAGATTCACGTAAATGTATGTCCAAGAGTTTGGAGGATAGAGACATCTAAATTTTTCGAGATTATTCGAAAGTCAATTTTTGAAAAGGCAAATATCTCCCGATCTGTAGGTATCTGAGAGACAAAACTTATGTCACTTTTAGGGAACGTATATATCAACTTCATGTCAGATTCACGTCAACGTATGTCCAAGGGTTTGGAGGATAGAGGCATTTTAATTTTACGTGATTATTCGAAAGTCAATTTCTGAAAAGGCAAATATCTCCCGATCTGTAGGAATCTGAGAGACAAAACTTATGTCACTTTGAGGGAACGTATATGTCAAGTACATGTCAGAGTCATGTCAATGTATGTCCAGGAGTTTAGAGGATAAACACATTTTAATTTTTCGAGATTATTCCAAAGTCAATTTTTGAAAAGGCAAATATATCCCGATCTTTAGGAATCTGAGAGACAACACTTATATCACTTTGAGGGAACGTATATGTCAACTTCATGTCAGAGTCACGTCAATGTATGTCCAAGAGTTTGGAGGATAGAGACATTTTAATTTTTTGAGATTATTCGAAAGTCAATTTCTGAAAAGGCAAATATCTCCCGATCTGTTGGAATCTGAGAGACAAAACTTATGTCACTTTGAGGTAACGTACATGTCAACTTCATGTCAGAGTCACGTCAATGTATGTCCAAGGGTTTGAAGGACAGAGGCATTTTAATTTTTCGAGATTATTCGAAAGTCAATTTTTGAAAAGGCAAATATCTCCCGATCTGTAGGAAACTGAGAGACAAACAATATGTTACTTTCGGGGAACGTATATGTCAACTTCATGTCAGATTCACGTCAATGTGTGTCCAAGTGTTTGGAGGACAGAGGCATTTTAATTTTGCGAGATTATTCGAAAGTCAATTTTTGAAAAGGCAAATACCTCCCGATCTGTAGGAATATGAGAGACAATACTTATGTCACTTTGAGGGAACGTATATGTCAACTTCATGTCAGAGTCATGTCAATGTATGTCCAAGGGTTTGCAGGATAAACACATTTTAATTTTTCGAGATTATTCCAAAGTCAATTTCTGAAAAGGCAAATATCTCCCGATCTGTAGGAATCTGAGAGACAAAACTTATGTCACTTTGAGGTAACGTATATGTCAACTTCATGTCAGAGTCACGTCAAGGTATGTCCAAGGGTTTGGAGAATAGAGACATTTTAATTTTTCGAAATTATTCGAAAGTCAATTTTTTAAAAGGCAAATATCTCCCGATCTGTAGGAATCTGAGAGACAAAACTTAAGTCACTTTGAGGGAACGTATATGTCAACTTCATGTCAGAGTCACGTCAATGTATGTCCAAGGGGTTTTAGGATAGACATATTTCAATTTTTCGAGATGATTTGATAGTCAATTTTTGAAAAGGCAAATATCTCCCGATCTGTAGGAAACTGAGAGACAAACAATATGTTACTTTCGGGGAACGTATATGTCAACTTCATGTCAGATTCACGTCAATGTGTGTCCAAGTGTTTGGAGGACAGAGGCATTTTAATTTTGCGAGATTATTCGAAAGTCAATTTTTGAAAAGGCAAATATCTCCCGATCTGTAGGAATCTGAGAGACAAAACTTATGTCACATTGAGGGAACGTATATGTCAACTTCATGTCAGAGTCACGTCAATGTATGTCCAAGGGTTTGGAGGATAAACACATTTTAATTATTCGAGATTATAGAAAGTCAATTTTTGAAAAGGCAAATATCTCCCGATCTGAATTAATCTGAGAGACAAAACTTATGTCACTTTGAGGGAACGTATATGTCAACTTCATGTCAGACTCACGTCAATGTATGACCAAGAGTTTGGAGGATAGAGACATTTTAATTTTTCGAGATTATTCGAAAGTCAATTCTTGAAAAGGCAAATATCTCCCGATCTGTTGGAATCTGAGAGACAAAACTTATGTCACTTTGAGGGAAAGTACATGTCAACTTCATGTCAGAGTCACGTCAATGTATGTCCAAGGGTTTGGAGGATAAACACATTTTAATTTTTCGAGATTATAGAAAGTCAATTTTTGAAAAGGCAAATATCTCCCGATCTGTAGGAATCTGAGAGACACCACTTATGTCACTTTGAGGGAATGTATATGTCAACTTCATGTCAGAGTCACGTCAATGTATGTCCAAGGGTTTGGATGATAGAGAAATTTTAATTTTTCGAGATTATTCGAAAGTCAATTTCTGAAAAGGCAAATATCTCCCGATCTGTAGGAATCTGAGAGACAACACTTATGTCACTTTGAGGGAACGTATATGTCAACTTCATGTCAGAGTCACGTCAATGTATGTCCAAGAGTTTGGAGTATAGAGACATTTTAATTTCTCGAGATTATTCGAAAGTCAATTTTTGAAAAAGCAAATATCTCCCGATCTGTTGGAATCTGAGAGACAAAACTTATGTCACTTTGAGGTAACGTACATGTCAACTTCATGTCAGACTCACGTCAATGTATGTCCAAGAGTTTGGAGGATAGAGACATTTTAATTTTTCGAGATTATTCGAAAGTCAATTTATGAAAAGGCAAATATCTCCCGATCTGTTGGAATCTGAGAGACAAAACTTATGTCACTTTGAGGTAACGTATATGTCAACTTCATGTCAGATTCACGTAAATGTATGTCCAAGAGTTTGGAGGATAGAGACATCTGAATTTTTCGAGATTATTCGAAAGTCAATTTTTGAAAAGGCAAATATCTCCCGATCTGTAGGTATCTGAGAGACAAAACTTATGTTACTTTGAGGGAACGTATATATCAACTTCATGTCAGATTCACGTCAACGTATGTCCAAGGGTTTGGAGGATAGAGGCATTTTAATTTTACGAGATTATTCGAAAGTCAATTTCTGAAAAGGCAAATATCTCCCGATCTGTAGGAATCTGAGAGACAAATCTTATGTCACTTTGAGGGAACGTATATGTCAAGTACATGTCAGAGTCATGTCAATGTATGTCCAGGAGTTTAGAGGATAAACACATTTTAATTTTTCGAGATTATTCCAAAGTCAATTTTTGAAAAGGCAAATATATCCCGATCTGTAGGAATCTGAGAGACAACACTTATATCACTTTGAGGGAACGTATATGTCAACTTCATGTCAGAGTCACGTCAATGTATGTCCAAGAGTTTGGAGGACAGAGACATTTTAATTTTTCGAGATTATTCGAAAGTCAATTTTTGAAAAGGCAAATATCTCCCGATCTGTTGGAATCTGAGAGACAAAACTTATGTCACTTTGAGGTAACGTACATGTCAACTTCATGTCAGAGTCACGTCAATGTATGTCCAAGGGTTTGAAGGACAGAGGCATTTTAATTTTTCGAGATTATTCGAAAGTCAATTTTTGAAAAGGCAAATATCTCCCGATCTGTAGGAAACTGAGAGACAAACAATATGTTACTTTCGGGGAACGTATATGTCAACTTCATGTCAGATTCACGTCAATGTGTGTCCAAGTGTTTGGAGGACAGAGGCATTTTAATTTTGCGAGATTATTCGAAAGTCAATTTTTGAAAAGGCAAATACCTCCCGATCTGAAGGAATATGAGAGACAATACTTATGTCACTTTGAGGGAACGTATATGTCAACTTCATGTCAGAGTCATGTCAATGTATGTCCAAGGGTTTAGAGGATAAACACATTTTAATTTTTCGAGATTATTCCAAAGTCAATTTCTGAAAAGGCAAATATCTCCCGATCTGTAGGAATCTGTGAGACAAAACTTATGTCACTTTGAGGTAACGTATATGTCAACTTCATGTCAGAGTCACGTCAAGGTATGTCCAAGGGTTTGGAGAATAGAGACATTTTAATTTTTCGAAATTATTCGAAAGTCAATTTTATAAAAGGCAAATATCTCCCGATCTGTAGGAATCTGAGAGACAAAACTTAAGTCACTTTGAGGGAACGTATATGTCAACTTCATGTCAGAGTCACGTCAATGTATGTCCAAGGGGTTTTAGGATAGACATATTTTAATTTTTCGAGATGATTTGATAGTCAATTTTTGAAGATGCAAATATCTCCCGATCTGTAGGAAACTGAGAGACGAACAATATGTTACTTTCGGGGAACGTATATGTCAACTTCATGTCAGATTCACGTCAATGTGTGTCCAAGTGTTTGGAGGACAGAGGCATTTTAATTTTGCGAGATTATTCGAAAGTCAATTTTTGAAAAGGCAAATATCTCCCGATCTGTAGGAATCTGAGAGACAAAACTTATGTCACATTGAGGGAACGTATATGTCAACTTCATGTCAGAGTCACGTCAATGTATGTCCAAGGGTTTGGAGGATAAACACATTTTAATTATTCGAGATTATAGAAAGTCAATTTTTGAAAAGGCAAATATCTCCCGATCTGAATTAATCTGAGAGACAAAACTTATGTCACTTTGAGGGAACGTATATGTAAACTTCATGTCAGACTCACGTCAATGTATGACCAAGAGTTTGGAGGATAGAGACATTTTAATTTTTCGAGATTATTCGAAAGTCAATTCTTGAAAAGGCAAATATCTCCCGATCTGTTGGAATCTGAGAGACAAAACTTATGTCACTTTGAGGGAAAGTACATGTCAACTTCATGTCAGAGTCACGTCAATGTATGTCCAAGGGTTTGGAGGATAAACACATTTTAATTTTTCGAGATTATAGAAAGTCAATTTTTGAAAAGGCAAATATCTCCCGATCTGTAGGAATCTGAGAGACACCACTTATGTCACTTTGAGGGAATGTATATGTCAACTTCATGTCAGAGTCACGTCAATGTATGTCCAAGGGTTTGGATGATAGAGAAATTTTAATTTTTCGAGATTATTCGAAAGTCAATTTCTGAAAAGGCAAATATCTCCCGATCTGTAGGAATCTGAGAGACAACACTTATGTCACTTTGAGGGAACGTATATGTCAACTTCATGTCAGAGTCACGTCAATGTATGTCCAAGAGTTTGGAGTATAGAGACATTTTAATTTCTCGAGATTATTCGAAAGACAATTTTTGAAAAAGCAAATATCTCCCGATCTGTTGGAATCTGAGAGACAAAACTTATGTCACTTTGAGGTAACGTACATGTCAACTTCATGTCAGACTCACGTCAATGTATGTCCAAGAGTTTGGAGGATAGAGACATTTTAATTTTTCGAGATTATTCGAAAGTCAATTTATGAAAAGGCAAATATCTCCCGATCTGTTGGAATCTGAGAGACAAAACTTATGTCACTTTGAGGTAACGTATATGTCAACTTCATGTCAGATTCACGTAAATGTATGTCCAAGAGTTTGGAGGATAGAGACATCTGAATTTTTCGAGATTATTCGAAAGTCAATTTTTGAAAAGGCAAATATCTCCCGATCTGTAGGTATCTGAGAGACAAAACTTATGTCACTTTGAGGGAACGTATATATCAACTTCATGTCAGATTCACGTCAACGTATGTCCAAGGGTTTGGAGGATAGAGGCATTTTAATTTTACGAGATTATTCGAAAGTCAATTTCTGAAAAGGCAAATATCTCCCGATCTGTAGGAATCTGAGAGACAAATCTTATGTCACTTTGAGGGAACGTATATGTCAAGTACATGTCAGAGTCATGTCAATGTATGTCCAGGAGTTTAGAGGATAAACACATTTTAATTTTTCGAGATTATTCCAAAGTCAATTTTTGAAAAGGCAAATATATCCCGATCTGTAGGAATCTGAGAGACAACACTTATATCACTTTGAGGGAACGTATATGTCAACTTCATGTCAGAGTCACGTCAATGTATGTCCAAGAGTTTGGAGGACAGAGACATTTTAATTTTTCGAGATTATTCGAAAGTCAATTTTTGAAAAGGCAAATATCTCCCGATCTGTTGGAATCTGAGAGACAAAACTTATGTCACATTGAAGTAACGTACATGTCAACTTCATGTCAGAGTCACGTCAATGTATGTCCAAGGGTTTGAAGGACAGAGGCATTTTAATTTTTCGAGATTATTCGAAAGTCAATTTTTGAAAAGGCAAATATCTCCCGATCTGTAGGAAACTGAGAGACAAACAATATGTTACTTTCGGGGAACGTATATGTCAACTTCATGTCAGATTCACGTCAATGTGTGTCCAAGTGTTTGGAGGACAGAGGCATTTTAATTTTGCGAGATTATTCGAAAGTCAATTTTTGAAAAGGCAAATACCTCCCGATCTGTAGGAATATGAGAGACAATACTTATGTCACTTTGAGGGAACGTATATGTCAACTTCATGTCAGAGTCATGTCAATGTATGTCCAAGGGTTTAGAGGATAAACACATTTTAATTTTTCGAGATTATTCCAAAGTCAATTTCTGAAAAGGCAAATATCTCCCGATCTGTAGGAATCTGAGAGACAAAACTTATGTCACTTTGAGGTAACGTATATGTCAACTTCATGTCAGAGTCACGTCAAGGTATGTCCAAGGGTTTGGAGAATAGAGACATTTTAATTTTTCGAAATTATTCGAAAGTCAATTTTATAAAAGGCAAATATCTCCCGATCTGTAGGAATCTGAGAGACAAAACTTAAGTCACTTTGAGGGAACGTATATGTCAACTTCATGTCAGAGTCACGTCAATGTATGTCCAAGGGGTTTTAGGATAGACATATTTTAATTTTTCGAGATGATTTGATAGTCAATTTTTGAAGATGCAAATATCTCCCGATCTGTAGGAAACTGAGAGACGAACAATATGTTACTTTCGGGGAACGTATATGTCAACTTCATGTCAGATTCACGTCAATGTGTGTCCAAGTGTTTGGAGGACAGAGGCATTTTAATTTTGCGAGATTATTCGAAAGTCAATTTTTGAAAAGGCAAATATCTCCCGATCTGTAGGAATCTGAGAGACAAAACTTATGTCACATTGAGGGAACGTATATGTCAACTTCATGTCAGAGTCACGTCAATGTATGTCCAAGGGTTTGGAGGATAAACACATTTTAATTATTCGAGATTATAGAAAGTCAATTTTTGAAAAGGCAAATATCTCCCGATCTGAATAAATCTGAGAGACAAAACTTATGTCACTTTGAGGGAACGTATATGTCAACTTCATGTCAGACTCACGTCAATGTATGTCCAAGAGTTTGGAGGATAGAGACATTTTAATTTTTCGAGATTATTCGAAAGTCAATTTTTGAAAAGGCAAATATCTCCCGATCTGTTGGAATCTGAGAGACAAAACTTATGTCACTTTGAGCTAACGTACATGTCAACTTCATTTCAGAGTCACGTCAATGTATGTCCAAGGGTTTGAAGGACAGAGGCATTTTAATTTTTCGAGAATATTCGAAAGTCAATTTTTGAAAAGGCAAATATCTCCCGATCTGTAGGAATCTGAGAGACACCACTTATGTCACTTTGAGGCAATGTATATGTCAACTTCATGTCAGAGTCACGTCAATGTATGTCCAAGGGTTTGGATGATAGAGAAATTTTAATTTTTCGAGTTTATTCGAAAGTCAATTTCTGAAAAGGCAAATATCTCCCGATCTGTAGGAACCTGAGAGACAAATCTTATGTCACTTTGAGGGAACGTATATGTCAAGTACATGTCAGAGTCATGTCAATGTATGTCCAGGAGTTTAGAGGATAAACACATTTTAATTTTTCGAGATTATTCCAAAGTCAATTTTTGAAAAGGCAAATATATCCCGATCTGTAGGAATCTGAGAGACAACACTTATATCACTTTGAGGGAACGTATATGTCAACTTCATGTCAGAGTCACGTCAATGTATGTCCAAGAGTTTGGAGGACAGAGACATTTTAATTTTTCGAGATTATTCGAAAGTCAATTTTTGAAAAGGCAAATATCTCCCGATCTGTTGGAATCTGAGAGACAAAACTTATGTCACTTTGAGGTAACGTACATGTCAACTTCATGTCAGAGTCACGTCAATGTATGTCCAAGGGTTTGAAGGACAGAGGCATTTTAATTTTTCGAGATTATTCGAAAGTCAATTTTTGAAAAGGCAAATATCTCCCGATCTGTAGGAAACTGAGAGACAAACAATATGTTACTTTCGGGGAACGTATATGTCAACTTCATGTCAGATTCACGTCAATGTGTGTCCAAGTGTTTGGAGGACAGAGGCATTTTAATTTTGCGAGATTATTCGAAAGTCAATTTTTGAAAAGGCAAATACCTCCCGATCTGTAGGAATATGAGAGACAATACTTATGTCACTTTGAGGGAACGTATATGTCAACTTCATGTCAGAGTCATGTCAATGTATGTCCAAGTGTTTAGAGGATAAACACATTTTAATTTTTCGAGATTATTCCAAAGTCAATTTCTGAAAAGGCAAATATCTCCCGATCTGTAGGAATCTGAGAGACAAAACTTATGTCACTTTGAGGTAACGTATATGTCAACTTCATGTCAGAGTCACGTCAAGGTATGTCCAAGGGTTTGGAGAATAGAGACATTTTAATTTTTCGAAATTATTCGAAAGTCAATTTTATAAAAGGCAAATATCTCCCGATCTGTAGGAATCTGAGAGACAAAACTTAAGTCACTTTGAGGGAACGTATATGTCAACTTCATGTCAGAGTCACGTCAATGTATGTCCAAGGGGTTTTAGGATAGACATATTTTAATTTTTCGAGATGATTTGATAGTCAATTTTTGAAGATGCAAATATCTCCCGATCTGTAGGAAACTGAGAGACGAACAATATGTTACTTTCGGGGAACGTATATGTCAACTTCATGTCAGATTCACGTCAATGTGTGTCCAAGTGTTTGGAGGACAGAGGCATTT
Source organism: Zootermopsis nevadensis (assembly GCF_977971745.1). Taxonomy (NCBI): domain Eukaryota; kingdom Metazoa; phylum Arthropoda; class Insecta; order Blattodea; family Termopsidae; genus Zootermopsis; species Zootermopsis nevadensis. The sequence goes on along the minus strand of NW_028259346.1, from coordinate 203,146 downwards.
TAATTTTGCGAGATTATTCGAAAGTCAATTTTTGAAAAGGCAAATATCTCCCGATCTGTAGGAATCTGAGAGACAAAACTTATGTCACATTGAGGGAACGTATATGTCAACTTCATGTCAGAGTCACGTCAATGTATGTCCAAGGGTTTGGAGGATAAACACATTTTAATTATTCGAGATTATAGAAAGTCAATTTTTGAAAAGGCAAATATCTCCCGATCTGAATAAATCTGAGAGACAAAACTTATGTCACTTTGAGGGAACGTATATGTCAACTTCATGTCAGACTCACGTCAATGTATGTCCAAGAGTTTGGAGGATAGAGACATTTTAATTTTTCGAGATTATTCGAAAGTCAATTTTTGAAAAGGCAAATATCTCCCGATCTGTTGGAATCTGAGAGACAAAACTTATGTCACTTTGAGCTAACGTACATGTCAACTTCATTTCAGAGTCACGTCAATGTATGTCCAAGGGTTTGAAGGACAGAGGCATTTTAATTTTTCGAGAATATTCGAAAGTCAATTTTTGAAAAGGCAAATATCTCCCGATCTGTAGGAATCTGAGAGACACCACTTATGTCACTTTGAGGCAATGTATATGTCAACTTCATGTCAGAGTCACGTCAATGTATGTCCAAGGGTTTGGATGATAGAGAAATTTTAATTTTTCGAGTTTATTCGAAAGTCAATTTCTGAAAAGGCAAATATCTCCCGATCTGTAGGAACCTGAGAGACGAAACTTATGTCACGTTGAGGGAACGTATATGTCAACTTCATGTCAGAGTCACGTCAATGTATGTCCAAGGGTTTGGAGGATAGAGAGATTTTAATTTTTCGAGATTATTCGAAAGTCAATTTTTGAAAAGGCAAATATCTCCCGATCTGTTGGAATCTGAGAAACAAAACTTATGTCACTTTGAGGTAACGTATATGTCAACTTCATGTCAGATTCACGTCAATGTATGTCCAAGAGTTTGGAAGATAGAGACATTTTAATTTTTCGAGATTATTCGAAAGTCAATTTTTGAAAAGGCAAATATCTCCCGATCTGTAGGTATCTGAGAGACAAAACTTATGTCACTTTGAGGGAACGTATATGTCAACTTCATGTCAGAGTCACGTCAACGTATGTCCAAGGGTTTGGAGGATAGAGGCATTTTAATTTTACGAGATTATTCGAAAGTCAATTTCTGAAAAGGCAAATATCTCCCGATCTGTAGGAATCTGAGAGACAAAACTTATGTCACTTTGAGGGAACGTATATGTCAACTAAATGTCAGAGTCATGTCAATGTATATAAAGGAGTTTAGAGGATAAACACATTTTAATTTTTCGAGATTATTCCAAAGTCAATTTTTGAAAAGGCAAATATATCCCGATCTGTAGGAATCTGAGAGACAGCAATTATGTCACTTTGAGGGAACGTATATGTCAACTTCATGTCAGAGTCACGTCAATGTATGTCCAAGAGTTTGGAGGATAGAGACATTTTAATTTTTCGAGATTATTCGAAAGTCAATTTTTGAAAAGGCAAATATCTCCCGATCTGTTGGAATCTGAGAGACAAAACTTATGTCACTTTGAGGTAACGTATATGTCAACTTCATGTCAGACTCACGTCAATGTATGTCCAAGAGTTTGGAGGATTGAGACATTTTAATTTTTCGAGATTATTCGAAAGTCAATTTTTGAAAAGGCAAATATCTCCCGATCTGTTGGAGTCTGAGAGACAAAACTTATGTCACTTTGAGGTAACGTATATGTCAACTTCATGTCAGATTCACGTCAATGTATGTCCAAGAGTTTGGAGGATAGAGACATTTTAATTTTTCGAGATTATTCGAAAATCAATTTTTGAAAAGGCAAATATCTCCGATCTGTAGGTATCTGAGAGACAAAACTTGTGTCACTTTGAGGGAACGTATATGTCAACTTCATGTAAGATTCACGTCAACGTATGTCCAAGGGTTTGGAGGATAGAGGCATTTTAATTTTACGAGATTATTCGAAAGTCAATTTTTGAAAAGGCAAATATCTCCCGATCTGTAGGAATCTGAGAGACAAAACTTATGTCACTTTGAGGGAACGTATATGTCAACTACATGTCAGAGTCATGTCAATGTATGTCCAGGAGTTTAGAGGATAAACACATTTTAATTTTTCGAGATTAATCCAAAGTGAATTTTTGAAAAGGCAAATATATCCCGATCTGTAGGAATCTGAGAGACGAAACTTATGTCACTTTGAGGGAACGTATATGTCAACTTCATGTCAGAGTCATGTCAATGTATGTCTAAGGGTTTCGAGGATAGAGACATTTTAATTTTTCGAGATTAATCGAAAGTCAATTTCTGAAAAGGCAAATATCTCCCGATCTGTAGGAATCTGAGAGACAAAACTTATGTCACTTTGAGGGAACGTATATGTCAACTTCATGTCAGAGTCACGTCAAAATATGTCCAAGAGTTTGGAGGATAGAGACATTTTAATTTTTCGAGATTATTCGAAAGTCAATTTTTGAAAAGGCAAATATCTCCCGATCTGTAGGAATAGGAGAGACAAAACTTATGTCACTTTGAGGGAACGTATATGTCAACTTCATGTCAGAGTCACGTCAATGTATGTCCAAGGGGTTGGAGGATAGAAATATTTTAATTTTTCGAGATTATTTGATAGTCAATTTTTGAAAAGGCAAATATCTCCCGATCTATAGGAAACTGAGAGACAAACAATATGTTACTTTGGGGGAACGTATATGTCAACTTCATGTCAGATTCACGTCAATGTGTGTCCAAGTGTTTGGAGGACAGAGGCATTTTAATTTTGCGAGATTATTCGAAAGTCAATTTTTGTAAAGGCTAATATCTCCCGATCTGTACTAATCTGAGAGACAAAACTTATGTCACTTTGAGGGAACGTATATGTCAACTTCATGTCAGATTCACGTCAACGTATGTCCAAGGGTTTGGAGGATAGAGGCATTTTAATTTTACGAGATTATTCGAAAGTCAATTTCTGAAAAGGCAAATATCTCCCGATCTGTAGGAATCTGAGAGACAAAACTTATGTCACTTTGAGGGAACGTATATGTCAACTACATGTCAGAGTCATGTCAATGTATGTCCAGGAGTTTAGAGGATAAACACATTTTAATTTTTCGAGATTATTCCAAAGTGAATTTTTGAAAAAGCAAATATATCCCGATCTGTAGGAATCTGAGAGACAACACTTATGTCACTTTGAGGGAACGTCTATGTCAACTTCATGTCAGAGTTACGTCAATGTATGTCCAAGAGTTTGGAGGATAGAGACATTTTAATTTTTCGAGATTATTCGAAAGTCAATTTTTGAAAAGGCAAATATCTCCCGATCTGTTGGAATCTGAGAGACAAAACTTATGTCACTTTGAGGTAACGTACATGTCAACTTCATGTCAGAGTCACGTCAATGTATGTCCAAGGGTTTGAAGGACAGAGGCATTTTAATTTTTCGAGATTATTCGAAAGTCAATTTTTGAAAAGGCAAATATCTCCCGATCTGTAGGAATCTGAGAGTCACCACTTATGTCACTTTGAGGGACTGTATATGTCAACTTCATGTCAGAGTCACGTCAGTGTATGTCCAAGGGTTTGGAGGATAGAGAGATTTTAATTTTTCGGGATTATTCAAAAGCCAATTTCTGAAAAGGCAAATATCTCCCGATCTGTAGGAACCTGAGAGACGAAACTTATGTCACTTTGAGGGAACGTATATGTCAACTTCATGTCAGAGTCACGTCAATGTATGTGCAAGGGTTTCGAGGATAGAGACATTTTGATTTTTCGATATTATTCGAAAGAACATTTTAAAAAGGCAAATATCTCCCGGTCTGTAGGAATCTGAGAGACAAAACTTATGTCACTTTGAGATAACGTATATGTCAACTTCATGTCAGAGTCACGTCAATGTATGTCCAAGGGTTTGTAGGATAGAGACATTTAATTTTTTCGAAATTATTCGAAAGTCAATTTTTGAAAAGGCAAATATCTCCCGATCTGTTTTAATCTGAGAGACAAACCTTATGTCACTTTGAGGTAACGTATATGTCAACTTCATGTCAGAGTCATTTCAATGTATGTCCAAGGGTTTCGAGGATAGAGACATTTTAATTTTTCGAGATTATTCGAAAGTCAATTTCTGAAAAGGCAAATATCTCCCGATCTGTAGGAATCTGAGAGACAAAACTTATGTCACTTTGAGGTAACGTATATGTCAACTTCATGTCAGAGTCACGTCAATGTATGTCCAAGGGTTTGGAGGATAGAGACATTTTAATTTTTCGAAATTATTCGAAAGTCAATTTTTTAAAAGGCAAATATCTCCCGATCTGTTGGAATCTGAGAGACAAAACTTATGTCAATTTGAGGTAACGTACATGTCAACTTCATGTCAGAGTCACGTTAATGTATGTCCAAGGGTTTGAAGGACAGAGGCATTTTAATTTTTCGAGATTATTCGAAAGTCAATTTTTGAAAAGGCAAATATCTCCCGATCTGTAGGAAACTGAGAGACAAACAATATGTTACTTTCGGGGAACGTATATGTCAACTTCATGTCAGATTCACGTCAATGTGTGTCCAAGTGTTTGGAGGACAGAGGCATTTTAATTTTGCGAGATTATTCGAAAGTCAATTTTTGAAAAGGCAAATACCTCCCGATCTGTAGGAATATGAGAGACAATACTTATGTCACTTTGAGGGAACGTATAAGTCAACTTCATGTCAGAGTCATGTCAATGTATGTCCAAGGGTTTAGAGGATAAACACATTTTAATTTTTCGAGATTATTCCAAAGTCAATTTTTGAAAAGGCAAATATCTCCCGATCTGTAGGAATCTGAGAGACAAAACTTATGTCACTTTGAGGTAACGTATATGTCAACTTAATGTCAGAGTCACGTCAAGGTATGTCCAAGGGTTTGGAGAATAGAGACATTTTAATTTTTCGAAATTATTCGAAAGTCAATTTTATAAAAGGCAAATATCTCCCGATCTGTAGGAATCTGAGAGACAAAACTTAAGTCACTTTGAGGGAACCTATATGTCAACTTCATGTCAGAGTCACTTCAATGTATGTCCAAGGGGTTTTAGGATAGACATATTTTAATTTTTCGAGATGATTTGATAGTCAATTTTTGAAGAGGCAAATATCTCCCGATCTGTAGGAAACTGAGAGACGAACAATATGTTACTTTCGGGGAACGTATATGTCAACTTCATGTCAGATTCACGTCAATGTGTGTCCAAGTGTTTGGAGGACAGAGGCATTTTAATTTTGCGAGATTATTCGAAAGTCAATTTTTGAAAAGGCAAATATCTCCCGATCTGTAGGAATCTGAGAGACAAAACTTATGTCACATTGAGGGAACGTATATGTCAACTTCATGTCAGAGTCACGTCAATGTATGTCCAAGGGTTTGGAGGATAATCACATTTTAATTATTCGAGATTATAGAAAGTCAATTTTTGAAAAGGCAAATATCTCCCGATCTGAATTAATCTGAGAGACAAAACTTATGTCACTTTGAGGGAACGTATATGTCAACTTCATGTCAGACTCACGTCAATGTATGTCCAAGAGTTTGGAGGATAGAGACATTTTAATTTTTCGAGATTATTCGAAAGTCAATTTTTGAAAAGGCAAATATCTCCCGATCTGTTGGAATCTGAGAGACAAAACTTATGTCACTTTGAGCTAACGTACATGTCAACTTCATTTCAGAGTCACGTCAATGTATGTCCAAGGGTTTGAAGGACAGAGGCATTTAAATTTTTCGAGAATATTCGAAAGTCAATTTTTGAAAAGGCAAATATCTCCCGATCTGTAGGAATCTGAGAGACACCACTTATGTCACTTTGAGGCAATGTATATGTCAACTTCATGTCAGAGTCACGTCAATGTATGTCCAAGGGTTTGGATGATAGAGAAATTTAAATTTTTCGAGTTTATTCGAAAGTCAATTTCTGAAAAGGCAAATATCTCCCGATCTGTAGGAACCTGAGAGACGAAACTTATGTCACGTTGAGGGAACGTATATGTCAACTTCATGTCAGAGTCACGTCAATGTATGTCCAAGGGTTTGGAGGATAGAGAGATTTTAATTTTTCGAGATTATTCGAAAGTCAATTTTTGAAAAGGCAAATATCTCCCGATCTGTTGGAATCTGAGAAACAAAACTTATGTCACTTTGAGGTAACGTATATGTCAACTTCATGTCAGATTCACGTCAATGTATGTCCAAGAGTTTGGAAGATAGAGACATTTTAATTTTTCGAGATTATTCGAAAGTCAATTTTTGAAAAGGCAAATATCTCCCGATCTGTAGGTATCTGAGAGACAAAACTTATGTCACTTTGAGGGAACGTATATGTCAACTTCATGTCAGATTCACGTCAACGTATGTCCAAGGGTTTGGAGGATAGAGGCATTTTAATTTTACGAGATTATTCGAAAGTCAATTTCTGAAAAGGCAAATATCTCCCGATCTGTAGGAATCTGAGAGACAAAACTTATGTCACTTTGAGGGAACGTATATGTCAACTACATGTCAGAGTCATGTCAATGTATATAAAGGAGTTTAGAGGATAAACACATTTTAATTTTTCGAGATTATTCCAAAGTCAATTTTTGAAAAGGCAAATATATCCCGATCTGTAGGAATCTGAGAGACAGCAATTATGTCACTTTGAGGGAACGTATATGTCAACTTCATGTCAGAGTCACGTCAATGTATGTCCAAGAGTTTGGAGGATAGAGACATTTTAATTTTTCGAGATTATTCGAAAGTCAATTTTTGAAAAGGCAAATATCTCCCGATCTGTTGGAATCTGAGAGACAAAACTTATGTCACTTTGAGGTAACGTATATGTCAACTTCATGTCAGACTCACGTCAATGTATGTCCAAGAGTTTGGAGGATAGAGACATTTTAATTTTTCGAGATTATTCGAAAGTCAATTTTTGAAAAGGCAAATATCTCCCGATCTGTTGGAATCTGAGAGACAAAACTTATGTCACTTTGAGGTAACGTATATGTCAACTTCATGTCAGATTCACGTCAATGTATGTCCAAGAGTTTGGAGGATAGAGACATTTTAATTTTTCGAGATTATTCGAAAATCAATTATTGAAAAGGCAAATATCTCCGATCTGTAGGTATCTGAGAGACGAAACTTGTGTCACTTTGAGGGAACGTATATGTCAACTTCATGTAAGATTCACGTCAACGTATGTCCAAGGGTTTGGAGGATAGAGGCATTTTAATTTTACGAGATTATTCGAAAGTCAATTTTTGAAAAGGCAAATATATCCCGATCTGTAGGAATCTGAGAGACAAAACTTATGTCACTTTGAGGGAACGTATATGTCAACTACATGTCAGAGTCATGTCAATGTATGTCCAGGAGTTTAGAGGATAAACACATTTTAATTTTTCGAGATTAATCCAAAGTGAATTTTTGAAAAGGCAAATATATCCCGATCTGTAGGAATCTGAGAGACGAAACTTATGTCACTTTGAGGGAACGTATATGTCAACTTCATGTCAGAGTCACGTCAATGTATGTCCAAGGGGTTGGAGGATAGAAATATTTTAATTTTTCGAGATTATTTGATAGTCAATTTTTGAAAAGGCAAATATCTCCCGATCTATAGGAAACTGAGAGACAAACAATATGTTACTTTGGGGGAACGTATATGTCAACTTCATGTCAGATTCACGTCAATGTGTGTCCAAGTGTTTGGAGGACAGAGGCATTTTAATTTTGCGAGATTATTCGAAAGTCAATTTTTGTAAAGGCAAATATCTCCCGATCTGTACTAATCTGAGAGACAAAACTTATGTCACTTTGAGGGAACGTATATGTCAACTTCATGTCAGATTCACGTCAACGTATGTCCAAGGGTTTGGAGGATAGAGGCATTTTAATTTTACGAGATTATTCGAAAGTCAATTTCTGAAAAGGCAAATATCTCCCGATCTGTAGGAATCTGAGAGACAAAACTTATGTCACTTTGAGGGAACGTATATGTCAACTACATGTCAGAGTCATGTCAATGTATGTCCAGGAGTTTAGAGGATAAACACATTTTAATTTTTCGAGATTATTCCAAAGTGAATTTTTGAAAAAGGAAATATATCCCGATCTGTAGGAATCTGAGAGACAACACTTATGTCACTTTGAGGGAACGTCTATGTCAACTTCATGTCAGAGTCACGTCAATGTATGTCCAAGAGTTTGGAGGATAGAGACATTTTAATTTTTCGAGATTATTCGAAAGTCAATTTTTGAAAAGGCAAATATCTCCCGATCTGTTGGAATCTGAGAGACAAAACTTATGTCACTTTGAGGTAACGTACATGTCAACTTCGTGTCAGAGTCACGTCAATATATGTCCAAGGGTTTGAAGGACAGAGGCATTTTAATTTTTCGAGATTATTCGAAAGTCAATTTTTGAAAAGGCAAATATCTCCCGATCTGTAGGAATCTGAGAGTCACCACTTATGTCACTTTGAGGGACTGTATATGTCAACTTCATGTCAGAGTCACGTCAGTGTATGTCCAAGGGTTTGGAGGATAGAGAGATTTTAATTTTTCGGGATTATTCGAAAGCCAATTTCTGAAAAGGCAAATATCTCCCGATCTGTAGGAACCTGAGAGACGAAACTTATGTCACTTTGAGGGAACGTATATGTCAACTTCATGTCAGAGTCACGTCAATGTATGTGCAAGGGTTTCGAGGATAGAGACATTTTGATTTTTCGATATTATTCGAAAGAAAATTTTAAAAAGGCAAATATCTCCCGGTCTGTAGGAATCTGAGAGACAAAACTTATGTCACTTTGAGATAACGTATATGTCAACTTCATGTCAGAGTCACGTCAATGTATGTCCAAGGGTTTGTAGGATAGAGACATTTAATTTTTTCGAAATTATTCGAAAGTCAATTTTTGAAAAGGCAAATATCTCCCGATCCGTTTTAATCTGAGAGACAAACCTTATGTCACTTTGAGGTAACGTATATGTCAACTTCATGTCAGAGTCATTTCAATGTATGTCCAAGGGTTTCGAGGATAGAGACATTTTAATTTTTCGAGATTATTCGAAAGTCAATTTCTGAAAAGGCAAATATCTCCCGATCTGTAGGAATCTGAGAGACAAAACTTATGTCACTTTGAGGTAACGTATATGTCAACTTCATGTCAGAGTCACGTCAATGTATGTCCAAGGGTTTGGAGGATAGAGACATTTTAATTTTTCGAAATTATTCGAAAGTCAATTTTTTAAAAGGCAAATATCTCCCGATCTGTAGGAATCTGAGAGACAAAACTTATGTCACTTTGAGGTAACGTATATGTCAACTTCATGTCAGACTCACGTCAATGTATGTCCAAGAGTTTGGAGGATAGAGACATTTTAATTTTTCGAGATTATTCGAAAGTCAATTTTTGAAAAGGCAAATATCTCCCGATCTGTTGGAATCTGAGAGACAAAACTTATGTCACTTTGAGGTAACGTATATGTCAACTTCATGTCAGATTCACGTCAATGTATGTCCAAGAGTTTGGAGGATAGAGACATTATAATTTTTCGAGATTATTCGAAAGTCAATTTTTGAAAAGGCAAATATCTCCGATCTGTAGGTATCTGAGAGACAAAACTTATGTCACTTTGAGGGAACGTATATGTCAACTTCATGTAAGATTCACGTCAACGTATGTCCAAGGGTTTGGAGGATAGAGGCATTTTAATTTTACGAGATTATTCGAAAGTCAATTTCTGAAAAGGCAAATATCTCCCGATCTGTAGGAACCTGAGAGACAAAACTTATGTCACTTTGAGGGAACGTATATGTCAACTACATGTCAGAGTCATGTCAATGTATGTCCAGGAGTTTAGAGGATAAACACATTTTAATTTTTCGAGATTAATCCAAAGTGAATTTTTGAAAAGGCAAATATATCCCGATCTGTAGGAATCTGAGAGACGAAACTTATGTCACTTTGAGGGAACGTATATGTCAACTTCATGTCACAGTCATGTCAATGTATGTCCAAGGGTTTCGAGGATAGAGACATTTTAATTTTTCGAGATTATTCGAAAGTCAATTTCTGAAAAGGCAAATATCTCCCGATCTGTAGGAATCTGAGAGACAAAACTTATGTCACTTTGAGGGAACGTATATGTCAACTTCATGTCAGAGTCACGTCAAAATATGTCCAAGAGTTTGGAGGATAGAGACATTTTAATTTTTCGAGATTATTCGAAAGTCAATTTTTGAAAAGGCAAATATCTCCCGATCTGTAGGAATAGGAGAGACAAAACTTATGTCACTTTGAGGGAACGTATATGTCAACTTCATGTCAGAGTCACGTCAATGTATGTCCAAGGGGTTGGAGGATAGAAATATTTTAATTTTTCGAGATTATTTGATAGTCAATTTTTGAAAAGGCAAATATCTCCCGATCTATAGGAAACTGAGAGACAAACAATATGTTACTTTGGGGGAACGTATATGTCAACTTCATGTCAGATTCACGTCAATGTGTGTCCAAGTGTTTGGAGGACATAGGCATTTTAATTTTGCGAGATTATTCGAAAGTCAATTTTTGTAAAGGCAAATATCTCCCGATCTGTACTAATCTGAGAGACAAAACTTATGTCACTTTGAGGGAACGTATATGTCAACTTCATGTCAGATTCACGTCAACGTATGTCCAAGGGTTTGGAGGATAGAGGCATTTTAATTTTACGAGATTATTCGAAAGTCAATTTCTGAAAAGGCAAATATCTCCCGATCTGTAGGAATCTGAGAGACAAAACTTATGTCACTTTGAGGGAACGTATATGTCAACTACATGTCAGAGTCATGTCAATGTATGTCCAGGAGTTTAGAGGATAAACACATTTTAATTTTTCGAGATTATTCCAAAGTGAATTTTTGAAAAAGCAAATATATCCCTATCTGTAGGAATCTGAGAGACAACACTTATGTCACTTTGAGGGAACGTCTATGTCAACTTCATGTCAGAGTCACGTCAATGTATGTCCAAGAGTTTGGAGGATAGAGACATTTTAATTTTTCGAGATTATTCGAAAGTCAATTTCTGAAAAGGCAAATATCTCCCGATCTGTAGGAATCTGAGAGGCAAAACTTATGTCACTTTGAGGGAACGTATATGTCAACTTCATGTCAGAGTCACGTCAATATATGTCCAAGAGTTTGGAGGATAGAGACATTTTAATTTTTCGAGATTATTCGAAAGTCAATTTTTGAAAAGGAAAATATCTCCCGATCTGTAGGAATCTGAGAGACAAAACTTATGTCACTTTGAGGAAACGTATATGTCAACTTCATGTCAGAGTCACGTCAATGTATGTCCAAGGGGTTGGAGGATAGTAATATTTTAATTTTTCGAGATTATTTGATAGTCAATTTTTGAAAAGGCAAATATCTCCCGATCTGTAGGAAACTGAGAGACAAACAATATGTTACTTTGGGGGAACGTATATGTCAACTTCATGTCAGATTCACGTCAATGTGTGTCCAAGTGTTTGGAGGACAGAGGCATTTTAATTTTGCGAGATTATTCGAAAGTCAATTTTTGAAAAGGCAAATATCTCCCGATCTGTACTAACCTGAGAGACAATACTTATGTCACTTTGAGGGAACGTATATGTCAACTTCATGTCAGATTCACGTCAAAGTATGTCCAAGGGTTTGGAGGATAGAGGCATTTTAATTTTACGAGATTATTCGAAAGTCAATTTTTGAAAAGGCAAATATCTCCCGATCTCTAGGAATCTGAGAGACAAAACTTATGTCACTTTGAGGGAACGTATATGTCAACTACATGTCAGAGGCATGTCAATGTATGTCCAGGAGTTTAGAGGATAAACACATTTTAATTTTTCGAGATTATTCCAAAGTGAATTTTTGAAAAAGCAAATATATCCCGATCTGTAGGAATCTGAGAGACAACACTTATGTCACTTTGAGGGAACGTCTATGTCAACTTCATGTCAGAGTCACGTCAATGTATGTCCAAGAGTTTGGAGGATAGAGACATTTTAATTTTTCGAGATTATTCGAAAGTCAATTTTTGAAAAGGCAAATATCTCCCGATCTGTAGGAATCTGAGAGTCACCACTTATGTCACTTTGAGGGACAGTATATGTCAACTTCATGTCAGAGTCACGTCAGTGTATGTCCAAGGGTTTGGAGGATAGAGAGATTTTAATTTTTCGGGATTATTCGAAAGTCAATTTCTGAAAAGGCAAATATCTCCCGATCTGTAGGAACCTGAGAGACGAAACTTATGACACTTTGAGGGAACGTATATGTCAACTTCATGTCAGAGTCACGTCAATGTATGTCCAAGGGTTTGGAGGATAGAGAGATTTAAATTTTTCGAGATTATTCGAAAGTCAATTTCTGAAAAGGCAAATATCTCCCGATCTGTTGGAACCTGAGAGACGAAACTTATGTCACTTTGAGGGAACGTATATGTCAACTTCATGTTAGAGTCACGTCAATGTATGTCCAAGGGTTTGGAGGATAGAGAGATTTTAATTTTTCGAGATTATTCGAAAGTCAATTTTTGAAAAGGCAAATATCTCCCGATCTGTAGGAATCTGAGAGACAAACCTTATGTCACTTTGAGGTAACGAATATGTCAACTTCATGTCAGAGTCATTTCAATGTATGTCCAAGGGTTTCGATGATAGAGACTTTTTAATTTTTCGAGATTATTCGAATGTCAATTTCTGAAAAGGCAAATATCTCCCGATCTGTAGGAATCTGAGAGACAAAACTTATGTCACTTTGAGGTAACGTATATGTCAACTTCATGTCACAGTCACGTCAATGTATGTCCAAGGGTTTGGAGGATAGAGACATTTTAATTTTTCGAAATTATTCGAAAGTCAATTTTTTAAAAGGCAAATATCTCCCAATCTGTAGGAATCTGAGAGACAAAACTTATGCCAATTTGAGGGAACGTATATGTCAACTTCATGTCACAGTCACGTCAATGTATGTCAAAGGGTTTGGAGGACAGAGGCATTTTAATTTTGCGAGATTATTCGAAAGTCAATTTTTGAAAAGGCAAATATCTCCCGATCTGTAGGAATCTGAGAGACAACACTTATGTCACTTTGAGGGAACGTATATGTCAACTTCATGTCAGAGTCACGTAAATGTATGTCCAAAGGTTTGGAGGATAGAGATATTTTAATTTTTTGAGATTATTCGAAAGTCAATTTTTGAAAAGGCAAATATCTCCGATCTGTAGGTATCTGAGAAACAAAACTTCTGTCACTTTGAGGGAACGTATATGTCAACTTCATGTCAGAGTCACGTCAATATATGTCCAAGAGTTTGGAGGATAGAGACATTTTAATTTTTCGAGATTATTCGAAAGTCAATTTTTGAAAAGGCAAATATCTCCCGATCTGTAGGAATCTGAGAGACAAAACTTATGTCACTTTGAGGGAACGTATATGTCAACTTCATGTCAGAGTCACGTCAATGTATGTCCAAGGGGTTGGAGGATAGAAATATTTTAATTTTTCGAGATTATTTGATAGTCAATTTTTGAAAAGGCAAATATCTCCCGATCTGTAGGAAACTGAGAGACAAACAATATGTTACTTTGGGGGAACGTATATGTCAACTTCATGTCAGATTCACGTCAATGTGTGTCCAAGTGTTTGGAGGACAGAGGCATTTTAATTTTGCGAGATTATTCGAAAGTCAATTTTTGAAAAGGCAAATATCTCCCGATCTGTACTAATCTGAGAGACAATACTTATGTCACTTTGAGGGAACGTATATGTCAACTTCATGGCAGATTCACGTCAACGTATGTCCAAGGGTTTGGAGGATAGAGGCATTTTAATTTTACGAGATTATTCGAAAGTCAATTTCTGAAAAGGCAAATATCTCCCGATCTGTAGGAATCTGAGAGACAAAACTTATGTCACTTTGAGGGAACGTATATGTCAACTACATGTCAGAGTCATGTCAATGTATGTCCAGGAGTTTAGAGGATAAACACATTTTAATTTTTCGAGATTATTCCAAAGTGAATTTTTGAAAAGGCAAATATATCCCGATCTGTAGGAATCGGAGAGACAACACTTATGTCACTTTGAGGGAACGTCTATGTCAAGTTCATGTCAGAGTCACGTCAATGTATGTCCAAGAGTTTGGAGGATAGAGACATTTTAATTTTTCGAGATTATTCGAAAGTCAATTTTTGAAAAGGCAAATAACTCCCGATCTGTTGGAATCTGAGAGACAAAAGTTATGTCACTTTGAGGTAACGTACATGTCAACTTCATGTCAGAGTCACGTTAATGTATGTCCAAGGGTTTGAAGGACAGAGGCATTTTAATTTTTCGAGATTATTCGAAAGTCAATTTTTGAAAAGGCAAATATCTCCCGATCTGTAGGAATCTGAGAGTCACCACTTATGTCACTTTGAGGGACAGTATATGTCAACTTCATGTCAGAGTCACGTCAGTGTATGTCCAAGGGTTTGGAGGATAGAGAGATTTTAATTTTTCGGGATTATTCGAAAGTCAATTTCTGAAAAGGCAAATATCTCCCGATCTGTAGGAACCTGAGAGACGAAACTTATGACACTTTGAGGGAACGTATATGTCAACTTCATGTCAGAGTCACGTCAATGTATGTCCAAGGGTTTGGAGGATAGAGAGATTTAAATTTTTCGAGATTATTCGAAAGTCAATTTCTGAAAAGGCAAATATCTCCCGATCTGTTGGAACCTGAGAGACGAAACTTATGTCACTTTGAGGGAACGTATATGTCAACTTCATGTCAGAGTCACGTCAATGTATGTCCAAGGGTTTGGAGGATAGAGAGATTTTAATTTTTCGAGATTATTCGAAAGTCAATTTTTGAAAAGGCAAATATCTCCCGATCTGTAGGAATCTGAGAGACAAACCTTATGTCACTTTGAGGTAACGAATATGTCAACTTCATGTCAGAGTCATTTCAGTGTATGTCCAAGGGTTTCGAGGATAGAGACATTTTAATTTTTCGAGAATATTCGAATGTCAATTTCTGAAAAGGCAAATATCTCCCGATCTGTAGGAATCTGAGAGACAAAACTTATGTCACTTTGAGGTAACGTATATATCAACTTCATGTCACAGTCACGTCAATGTATGTCCAAGGGTTTGGAGGATAGAGACATTTTAATTTTTCGAAATTATTCGAAAGTCAATTTTTTAAAAGGCAAATATCTCCCAATCTGTAGGAATCTGAGAGACAAAACTTATGCCAATTTGAGGGAACGTATATGTCAACTTCATGTCACAGTCACGTCAATGTATGTCAAAGGGTTTGGAGGACAGAGGCATTTTAATTTTGCGAGATTATTCGAAAGTCAATTTTTGAAAAGGCAAATATCTCCCGATCTGTAGTAATCTACGTGACAACACTTATGTCACTTTGAGGGAACGTATATGTCAACTTCATGTCAGAGTCACGTAAATGTATGTCCAAAGGTTTGGAGGATAGGGATATTTTAATTTTTCGAGATTATTCGAAAGTCAATTTTTGAAAATTCAAATATCTCCCGATCTGTAGGAATCTGAGAGACAAAACTTATGTCACTTTGAGGGAACGTATATGTCAACTTCATGTCAAAGTCACGTCAATGTATGTCCAAGAGTTTGGAGGATAGAGACATTTAAATTTTTGGAGATTATTCGAAAGTCAATTTTTGAAAAGGCAAATATCACCCGATCTGTAGGAATCTGAGAGACAAAACCTATGTCACTTTGAGGGAACGTATATGTCAACTTAATGTCAGAGTCACGTCAATGTATGTAAAAGGGGTTGGAGGATAGAAATATTTTAATTTTTCGAGATTATTTGATAGTCAATTTTTGAAAAGGCAAATATCTCCCGATCTGTAGGAAACTGAGAGACAAACAATATGTTACTTTGGGGGAACGTATATGTCAACTTCATGTCAGATTCACGTCAAGGTGTGTCCAAGTGTTTGGAGGACAGAGGCATTTTAATTTTGCGAGATTATTCGAAAGTCAATTTTTGAAAAGTCAAATATCTCCCGATCTGTACTAATCTGAGAGACAATACTTATGTCACTTTGAGGGAACGTATATGTAAACTTCATGTCAGAGTCACGTCAATGTATGTCCAAGGGTTTGGAGGATAGAGGCATTTTAATTTTTCGAGATTATTCGAAAGTCAATTTCTGAAAAGGCAAATATCTCCCGATCTGTAGGAACCTGAGAGACGAAACTTATGACACTTTGAGGGAACGTATATGTCAACTTCATGTCAGAGTCACGTCAATGTATGTCCAAGGGTTTGGAGGATAGAGAGATTTAAATTTTTCGAGATTATTCGAAAGTCAATTTCTGAAAAGGCAAATATCTCCCGATCTGTTGGAACCTGAGAGACGAAACTTATGTCACTTTGAGGGAACGTATATGTCAACTTCATGTCAGAGTCACGTCAATGTATGTCCAAGGGTTTGGAGGATAGAGAGATTTTAATTTTTCGAGATTATTCGAAAGTCAATTTTTGAAAAGGCAAATATCTCCCGATCTGTAGGAATCTGAGAGACAAACCTTATGTCACTTTGAGGTAACGAATATGTCAACTTCATGTCAGAGTCATTTCAATGTATGTCCAAGGGTTTCGAGGATAGAGACATTTTAATTTTTCGAGAATATTCGAATGTCAATTTCTGAAAAGGCAAATATCTCCCGATCTGTACTAATCTGAGAGACAATACTTATGTCACTTTGAGTTAACGTATATGTCAACTTCATGTCAGAGTCACGTCAATGTATGTCCAAGGGTTTGGAGGATAGAGACATTTTAATTTTTCGAAATTATTCGAAAGTCAATTTTTAAAAGGCAAATATCTCCCGATCTGTAGGAATCTGAGAGACAAAACTTATGTCACTTTGAGGTAACGTATATGTCAACTTCATGTCAGACTCACGTCAATGTATGTCCAAGAGTTTGGAGGATAGAGACATTTTAATTTTTCGAGATTATTCGAAAGTCTTTTTTTGAAAAGGCAAATATCTCCCGATCTGTTGGAATCTGAGAGACAAAACTTATGTCACTTTGAGGTAACGTATATGTCAACTTCATGTCAGATTCACGTCAAGGTATGTCCAAGAGTTTGGAGGATAGAGACATTATAATTTTTCGAGATTATTCGAAAGTCAATTTTTGAAAAGGCAAATATCTCCGATCTGTAGGTATCTGAGAGACAAAACTTATGTCACTTTGAGGGAACGTATATGTCAACTTCATGTAAGATTCACGTCAACGTATGTCCAAGGGTTTGGAGGATAGAGGCATTTTAATTTTACGAGATTATTCGAAAGTCAATTTCTGAAAAGGCAAATATCTCCCGATCTGTAGGAATCTGAGAGACAAAACTTATGTCACTTTGAGGGAACGTATATGTCAACTACATGTCAGAGTCATGTCAATGTATGTCCAGGAGTTTAGAGGATAAACACATTTTAATTTTTCGAGATTAATCCAATGTGAATTTTTGAAAAGGCAAATATATCCCGATCTGTAGGAATCTGAGAGACGAAACTTATGTCACTTTGAGGGAACGTATATGTCAACTTCATGTCAAAGTCATGTCAATGTATGTCCAAGGGTTTCGAGGATAGAGACATTTTAATTTTTCGAGATTATTCGAAAGTCAATTTCTGAAAAGGCAAATATCTCCCGATCTGTAGGAATCTGAGAGGCAAAACTTATGTCACTTTGAGGGAACGTATATGTCAACTTCATGTCAGAGTCACGTCAATATATGTCCAAGAGTTTGGAGGATAGAGACATTTTAATTTTTCGAGATTATTCGAAAGTCAATTTTTGAAAAGGAAAATATCTCCCGATCTGTAGGAATCTGAGAGACAAAACTTATGTCACTTTGAGGAAACGTATATGTCAACTTCATGTCAGAGTCACGTCAATGTATGTCCAAGGGGTTGGAGGATAGTAATATTTTAATTTTTCGAGATTATTTGATAGTCAATTTTTGAAAAGGCAAATATCTCCCGATCTGTATGAAACTGAGAGACAAACAATATGTTACTTTGGGGGAACGTATATGTCAACTTCATGTCAGATTCACGTCAATGTGTGTCCAAGTGTTTGGAGGACAGAGGCATTTTAATTTTGCGAGATTATTCGAAAGTCAATTTTTGAAAAGGCAAATATCTCCCGATCTGTACTAACCTGAGAGACAATACTTATGTCACTTTGAGGGAACGTATATGTCAACTTCATGTCAGATTCACGTCAAAGTATGTCCAAGGGTTTGGAGGATAGAGGCATTTTAATTTTACGAGATTATTCGAAAGTCAATTTCTGAAAAGGCAAATATCTCCCGATCTCTAGGAATCTGAGAGACAAAACTTATGTCACTTTGAGGGAACGTATATGTCAACTACATGTCAGAGGCATGTCAATGTATGTCCAGGAGTTTAGAGGATAAACACATTTTAATTTTTCGAGATTATTCCAAAGTGAATTTTTGAAAAAGCAAATATATCCCGATCTGTAGGAATCTGAGAGACGAAACTTATGACACTTTGAGGGAACGTATATGTCAACTTCATGTCAGAGTCACGTCAATGTATGTCCAAGGGTTTGGAGGATAGAGAGATTTAAATTTTTCGAGATTATTCGAAAGTCAATTTCTGAAAAGGCAAATATCTCCCGATCTGTTGGAACCTGAGAGACGAAACTTATGTCACTTTGAGGGAACGTATATGTCAACTTCATGTCAGAGTCACGTCAATGTATGTACAAGGGTTTGGAGGATAGAGAGATTTTAATTTTTCGAGATTATTCGAAAGTCAATTTTTGAAAAGGCAAATATCTCCCGATCTGTAGGAATCTGAGAGACAAACCTTATGTCACTTTGAGGTAACGAATATGTCAACTTCATGTCAGAGTCATTTCAATGTATGTCCAAGGGTTTCGAGGATAGAGACATTTTAATTTTTCGAGATTATTCGAATGTCAATTTCTGAAAAGGCAAATATCTCCCGATCTGTAGGAATCTGAGAGACAAAACTTATGTCACTTTGAGGTAACGTATATGTCAACTTCATGTCACAGTCACGTCAATGTATGTCCAAGGGTTTGGAGGATAGAGACATTTTAATTTTTCGAAATTATTCGAAAGTCAATTTTTTAAAAGGCAAATATCTCCCAATCTGTAGGAATCTGAGAGACAAAACTTATGCCAATTTGAGGGAACGTATATGTCAACTTCATGTCACAGTCACGTCAATGTATGTCAAAGGGTTTGGAGGACAGAGGCATTTTAATTTTGCGAGATTATTCGAAAGTCAATTTTTGAAAAGGCAAATATCTCCCGATCTGTAGGAATCTGAGAGACAACACTTATGTCACTTTGAGGGAACGTATATGTCAACTTCATGTCAGAGTCACGTAAATGTATGTCCAAAGGTTTGGAGGATAGAGATATTTTAATTTTTTGAGATTATTCGAAAGTCAATTTTTGAAAAGGCAAATATCTCCGATCTGTAGGTATCTGAGAAACAAAACTTCTGTCACTTTGAGGGAACGTATATGTCAACTTCATGTCAGAGTCACGTCAATATATGTCCAAGAGTTTGGAGGATAGAGACATTTTAATTTTTCGAGATTATTCGAAAGTCAATTTTTGAAAAGGCAAATATCTCCCGATCTGTAGGAATCTGAGAGACAAAACTTATGTCACTTTGAGGGAACGTATATGTCAACTTCATGTCAGAGTCACGTCAATGTATGTCCAAGGGGTTGGAGGATAGAAATATTTTAATTTTTCGAGATTATTTGATAGTCAATTTTTGAAAAGGCAAATATCTCCCGATCTGTAAGAAACTGAGAGACAAACAATATGTTACTTTGGGGGAACGTATATGTCAACTTCATGTCAGATTCACGTCAATGTGTGTCCAAGTGTTTGGAGGACAGAGGCATTTTAATTTTGCGAGATTATTCGAAAGTCAATTTTTGAAAAGGCAAATATCTCCCGATCTGTACTAATCTGAGAGACAATACTTATGTCACTTTGAGGGAACGTATATGTCAACTTCATGTCAGATTCACGTCAACGTATGTCCAAGGGTTTGGAGGATAGAGGCATTTTAATTTTACGAGATTATTCGAAAGTCAATTTTTGAAAAGGCAAATATCTCCGATCTGTAGGTATCTGAGAAACAAAACTTCTGTCACTTTGAGGGAACGTATATGTCAACTTCATGTCAGAGTCATTTCAATGTATGTCCAAGGGTTTCGAGGATAGAGACATTTTAATTTTTCGAGATTATTCGAATGTCAATTTCTGAAAAGGCAAATATCTCCCGATCTGTAGGAATCTGAGAGACAAAACTTATGTCACTTTGAGGGAACGTATATGTCAACTACATGTCAGAGTCATGTCAATGTATGTCCAGGAGTTTAGAGGATAAACACATTTTAATTTTTCGAGATTATTCCAAAGTGAATTTTTGAAAAGGCAAATATATCCCGATCTGTAGGAATCGGAGAGACAACACTTATGTCACTTTGAGGGAACGTCTATGTCAACTTCAT
The DNA here is from genome assembly GCF_977971745.1 of Zootermopsis nevadensis. NCBI lineage: Eukaryota > Metazoa > Arthropoda > Insecta > Blattodea > Termopsidae > Zootermopsis > Zootermopsis nevadensis. The sequence goes on along the minus strand of NW_028259346.1, from coordinate 182,458 downwards.
GTCAGAGTCACGTCAATGTATGTCCAAGAGTTTGGAGGATAGAGACATTTTAATTTTTCGAGATTATTCGAAAGTCAATTTTTGAAAAGGCAAATAACTCCCGATCTGTTGGAATCTGAGAGACAAAAGTTATGTCACTTTGAGGTAACGTACATGTCAACTTCATGTCAGAGTCACGTTAATGTATGTCCAAGGGTTTGAAGGACAGAGGCATTTTAATTTTTCGAGATTATTCGAAAGTCAATTTTTGAAAAGGCAAATATCTCCCGATCTGTAGGAATCTGAGAGTCACCACTTATGTCACTTTGAGGGACAGTATATGTCAACTTCATGTCAGAGTCACGTCAGTGTATGTCCAAGGGTTTGGAGGATAGAGAGATTTTAATTTTTCGGGATTATTCGAAAGTCAATTTCTGAAAAGGCAAATATCTCCCGATCTGTAGGAACCTGAGAGACGAAACTTATGACACTTTGAGGGAACGTATATGTCAACTTCATGTCAGAGTCACGTCAATGTATGTCCAAGGGTTTGGAGGATAGAGAGATTTAAATTTTTCGAGATTATTCGAAAGTCAATTTCTGAAAAGGCAAATATCTCCCGATCTGTTGGAACCTGAGAGACGAAACTTATGTCACTTTGAGGGAACGTATATGTCAACTTCATGTCAGAGTCACGTCAATGTATGTCCAAGGGTTTGGAGGATAGAGAGATTTTAATTTTTCGAGATTATTCGAAAGTCAATTTTTGAAAAGGCAAATATCTCCCGATCTGTAGGAATCTGAGAGACAAACCTTATGTCACTTTGAGGTAACGAATATGTCAACTTCATGTCAGAGTCATTTCAATGTATGTCCAAGGGTTTCGAGGATAGAGACATTTTAATTTTTCGAGAATATTCGAATGTCAATTTCTGAAAAGGCAAATATCTCCCGATCTGTAGGAATCTGAGAGACAAAACTTATGCCAATTTGAGGGAACGTATATGTCAACTTCATGTCACAGTCACGTCAATGTATGTCAAAGGGTTTGGAGGACAGAGGCATTTTAATTTTGCGAGATTATTCGAAAGTCAATTTTTGAAAAGGCAAATATCTCCCGATCTGTAGGAATCTACGTGACAACACTTATGTCACTTTGAGGGAACGTATATGTCAACTTCATGTCAGAGTCACGTAAATGTATGTCCAAAGGTTTGGAGGATAGAGATATTTTAATTTTTCGAGATTATTCGAAAGTCAATTTTTGAAAATTCAAATATCTCCCGATCTGTAGGAATCTGAGAGACAAAACTTATGTCACTTTGAGGGAACGTATATGTCAACTTCATGTCAAAGTCACGTCAATGTATGTCCAAGAGTTTGGAGGATAGAGACATTTTAATTTTTGGAGATTATTCGAAAGTCAATTATTGAAAAGGCAAATATCACCCGATCTGTAGGAATCTGAGAGACAAAACCTATGTCACTTTGAGGGAACGTATATGTCAACTTAATGTCAGAGTCACGTCAATGTATGTAAAAGGGGTTGGAGGATAGAAATATTTTAATTTTTCGAGATTATTTGATAGTCAATTTTTGAAAAGGCAAATATCTCCCGATCTGTAGGAAACTGAGAGACAAACAATATGTTACTTTGGGGGAACGTATATGTCAACTTCATGTCAGATTCACGTCAAGGTGTGTCCAAGTGTTTGGAGGACAGAGGCATTTTAATTTTGCGAGATTATTCGAAAGTCAATTTTTGAAAAGTCAAATATCTCCCGATCTGTACTAATCTGAGAGACAATACTTATGTCACTTTGAGGGAACGTATATGTAAACTTCATGTCAGAGTCACGTCAATGTATGTCCAAGGGTTTGGAGGATAGAGGCATTTTAATTTTTCGAGATTATTCGAAAGTCAATTTCTGAAAAGGCAAATATCTCCCGATCTGTGGGAATCTGAGAGACAAAACTTATGTCACTATGAGGGAACGTATATGTCAACTTCATGTCAGAGTCATGTCAATGTATGTCCAAGGGTTTAGAGGATAAACACATTTTAATTTTTCGAGATTATTCCAAAGTCAATTTTTGAAAAGGCAAATATCTCCCGTTCTGTTGGAATCTGAGAGACAAAACTTATGTCACTTTGAGGTAACGTATATGTCAACTTCATGTCAGAGGCACGTCAATGTATGTCCAAGGGTTTGGAGGATAGATATATTTTAATTTTTCTAGTTTATTCGAAAGTCAATTTTTGAAAAGGCAAATATCTCCCGATCTTTAGGAATCTGAGAACAAACCTGATGTCACTTTGAGGGAACGTATATGTCAACTTCTTGTCAGATTCACGTCAATGTATGTAAAAGGGTTTGGAGTATAGAGACATTTTAATTTTTTGAGATTATTCGAAAGTCAATTTTTCAAAAGGCAAATATCTCCCGATCTGTAGGAATCTGAGAGACAAAACTTATGTCACTTTGAGGGAACGTATATGTCAACTTCATGTCAGAGTCACGTCAATGTATGTCCAAGGGTTTGGAGGATAAACACATTTTAATTTTTCGAGATTATAGAAAGTCAATTTTTGAAATGGCAAATATCTCCCGATCTGTAGGAATCTGAGAGACAAAACTTATGTCACTTTGAGGGAACGTATATGTCAACTTCATGTCAGACTCACGTCAATGTATGTCCAAGAGTTTGGAGGATAGATACATTTTAATTTTTCGAGATTATTCGAAAGTCAATTTTTGAAAAGGCAAATATCTCCCGATCTGTAGGAATCTGAGAGACAAAACTTATGTCACTTTGAGGGAACGTATATGTCAACTACATGTCAGAGTCATTTCAATGTATGTCCAGGAGTTTAGAGGATAAACACATTTTAATTTTTCGAGATTATTCCAAAGTCAATTTTTGAAAAGGCAAATATATCCCGATCTGTAGGAATCTGAGAGACAACACTTATGTCACTTTGAGGGAACGTATATGTCAACTTCATGTCAGAGTCACGTCTATGTATGTCCAAGAGTTTGGAGGATAGAGACATTTTAATTTTTCGAGATTATTCGAAAGTCAATTTTTGAAAAGGCAAATATCTCCCGATCTGTTGGAATCTGAGAGACAAAACTTATGTCACTTTGAGGTAACGTATATGTCAACTTCATGTCAGACTCACGTCAATGTATGTCCAAGAGTTTGGAGGATAGAGACATCTTAATTTTTCGAGATTATTCGAAAGTCAATTTTTGAAAAGGCAAATATCTCCCGATCTGTAGGTATCTGAGAGACAAAACTTATGTCACTTTGAGGGAACGTATATATCAACTTCATGTCAGATTCACGTCAACGTATGTCCAAGGGTTTGGAGGATAGAGGCATTTTAATTTTACGAGATTATTCGAAAGTCAATTTCTGAAAAGGCAAATATCTCCCGATCTGTAGGAATCTGAGAGACAAAACTTATGTCACTTTGAGGGAACGTATATGTCAACTACATGTCAGAGTCATGTCAATGTATGTCCAGGAGGTTAGAGGATAAACACATTTTAATTTTTCGAGATTATTCCAAAGTCAATTTTTGAAAAGGCAAATATATCCCGATCTGTAGGATTCTGAGAGACAACACTTATATCACTTTGAGGGAACGTATATGTCAACTTCATGTCAGAGTCACGTCAATGTATGTCCAAGAGTTTGGAGGATAGAGACATTTTAATTTTTCGAGATTATTCGAAAGTCAATTTTTGAAAAGGCAAATATCTCCCGATCTGTTTTAATCTGAGAGACAAAACTTATGTCACTTTGAGGTAACGTACATGTCAACTTCATGTCAGAGTCACGTCAATGTATGTCCAAGGGTTTGAAGGACAGAGGCATTTTAATTTTTCGAGATTATTCGAAAGTCAATTTTTGAAAAGGCAAATATCTCCCGATCTGTAGGAATCTGAGAGTCAAAACTTATGTCACTTTGAGGGAACGTACATGTCAACTTCATGTCAGAGTCACGTTAATGTATGTCCAAGGGTTTGAAGGACAGAGGCATTTTAATTTTTCGAGATTATTCGAAAGTCAATTTTTGAAAAGGCAAATATCTCCCGATCTGTAGGAATCTGAGAGTCACCACTTATGTCACTTTGAGGGACAGTATATGTCAACTTCATGTCAGAGTCACGTCAGTGTATGTCCAAGGGTTTGGAGGATAGAGAGATTTTAATTTTTCGGGATTATTCGAAAGTCAATTTCTGAAAAGGCAAATATCTCCCGATCTGTAGGAACCTGAGAGACGAAACTTATGACACTTTGAGGGAACGTATATGTCAACTTCATGTCAGAGTCACGTCAATGTATGTCCAAGGGTTTGGAGGATAGAGAGATTTAAATTTTTCGAGATTATTCGAAAGTCAATTTCTGAAAAGGCAAATATCTCCCGATCTGTTGGAACCTGAGAGACGAAACTTATGTCACTTTGAGGGAACGTATATGTCAACTTCATGTCAGAGTCACGTCAATGTATGTCCAAGGGTTTGGAGGATAGAGAGATTTTAATTTTTCGAGATTATTCGAAAGTCAATTTTTGAAAAGGCAAATATCTCCCGATCTGTAGGAATCTGAGAGACAAACCTTATGTCACTTTGAGGTAACGAATATGTCAACTTCATGTCAGAGTCATTTCAATGTATGTCCAAGGGTTTCGAGGATAGAGACATTTTAATTTTTCGAGAATATTCGAATGTCAATTTCTGAAAAGGCAAATATCTCCCGATCTGTAGGAATCTGAGAGACAAAACTTATGTCACTTTGAGGTAACGTATATGTCAACTTCATGTCACAGTCACGTCAATGTATGTCCAAGGGTTTGGAGGATAGAGACATTTTAATTTTTCGAAATTATTCGAAAGTCAATTTTTTAAAAGGCAAATATCTCCCAATCTGTAGGAATCTGAGAGACAAAACTTATGCCAATTTGAGGGAACGTATATGTCAACTTCATGTCACAGTCACGTCAATGTATGTCAAAGGGTTTGGAGGACAGAGGCATTTTAATTTTGCGAGATTATTCGAAAGTCAATTTTTGAAAAGGCAAATATCTCCCGATCTGTAGGAATCTACGTGACAACACTTATGTCACTTTGAGGGAACGTATATGTCAACTTCATGTCAGAGTCACGTAAATGTATGTCCAAAGGTTTGGAGGATAGAGATATTTTAATTTTTCGAGATTATTCGAAAGTCAATTTTTGAAAATTCAAATATCTCCCGATCTGTAGGAATCTGAGAGACAAAACTTATGTCACTTTGAGGGAACGTATATGTCAACTTCATGTCAAAGTCACGTCAATGTATGTCCAAGAGTTTGGAGGATAGAGACATTTTAATTTTTGGAGATTATTCGAAAGTCAATTATTGAAAAGGCAAATATCACCCGATCTGTAGGAATCTGAGAGACAAAACCTATGTCACTTTGAGGGAACGTATATGTCAACTTAATGTCAGAGTCACGTCAATGTATGTAAAAGGGGTTGGAGGATAGAAATATTTTAATTTTTCGAGATTATTTGATAGTCAATTTTTGAAAAGGCAAATATCTCCCGATCTGTAGGAAACTGAGAGACAAACAATATGTTACTTTGGGGGAACGTATATGTCAACTTCATGTCAGATTCACGTCAAGGTGTGTCCAAGTGTTTGGAGGACAGAGGCATTTTAATTTTGCGAGATTATTCGAAAGTCAATTTTTGAAAAGTCAAATATCTCCCGATCTGTACTAATCTGAGAGACAATACTTATGTCACTTTGAGGGAACGTATATGTAAACTTCATGTCAGAGTCACGTCAATGTATGTCCAAGGGTTTGGAGGATAGAGGCATTTTAATTTTTCGAGATTATTCGAAAGTCAATTTCTGAAAAGGCAAATATCTCCCGATCTGTGGGAATCTGAGAGACAAAACTTATGTCACTATGAGGGAACGTATATGTCAACTTCATGTCAGAGTCATGTCAATGTATGTCCAAGGGTTTAGAGGATAAACACATTTTAATTTTTCGAGATTATTCCAAAGTCAATTTTTGAAAAGGCAAATATCTCCCGTTCTGTTGGAATCTGAGAGACAAAACTTATGTCACTTTGAGGTAACGTATATGTCAACTTCATGTCAGAGGCACGTCAATGTATGTCCAAGGGTTTGGAGGATAGATATATTTTAATTTTTCTAGTTTATTCGAAAGTCAATTTTTGAAAAGGCAAATATCTCCCGATCTTTAGGAATCTGAGAACAAACCTGATGTCACTTTGAGGGAACGTATATGTCAACTTCTTGTCAGATTCACGTCAATGTATGTAAAAGGGTTTGGAGTATAGAGACATTTTAATTTTTTGAGATTATTCGAAAGTCAATTTTTCAAAAGGCAAATATCTCCCGATCTGTAGGAATCTGAGAGACAAAACTTATGTCACTTTGAGGGAACGTATATGTCAACTTCATGTCAGAGTCACGTCAATGTATGTCCAAGGGTTTGGAGGATAAACACATTTTAATTTTTCGAGATTATAGAAAGTCAATTTTTGAAATGGCAAATATCTCCCGATCTGTAGGAATCTGAGAGACAAAACTTATGTCACTTTGAGGGAACGTATATGTCAACTTCATGTCAGACTCACGTCAATGTATGTCCAAGAGTTTGGAGGATAGATACATTTTAATTTTTCGAGATTATTCGAAAGTCAATTTTTGAAAAGGCAAATATCTCCCAATCTGTTGGAATCTGAGAGACAAAACTTATGTCACTTTGATGTAACGTATATGTCAACTTTATGTCAGATTCACGTCAATGTATGTCCAAGAGTTTGGAGGATAGAGACATTTTAATTTTTCGAGATTATTCGAAAGTCAATTTTTGAAAAGGCAAATATCTCCCGATCTGTAGGAATCTGAGAGACAAAACTTATGTCACTTTGAGGGAACGTATATGTCAACTACATGTCAGAGTCATTTCAATGTATGTCCAGGAGTTTAGAGGATAAACACATTTTAATTTTTCGAGATTATTCCAAAGTCAATTTTTGAAAAGGCAAATATATCCCGATCTGTAGGAATCTGAGAGACAACACTTATGTCACTTTGAGGGAACGTATATGTCAACTTCATGTCAGAGTCACGTCTATGTATGTCCAAGAGTTTGGAGGATAGAGACATTTTAATTTTTCGAGATTATTCGAAAGTCAATTTTTGAAAAGGCAAATATCTCCCGATCTGTTGGAATCTGAGAGACAAAACTTATGTCACTTTGAGGTAACGTATATGTCAACTTCATGTCAGACTCACGTCAATGTATGTCCAAGAGTTTGGAGGATAGAGACATCTTAATTTTTCGAGATTATTCGAAAGTCAATTTTTGAAAAGGCAAATATCTCCCGATCTGTAGGTATCTGAGAGACAAAACTTATGTCACTTTGAGGGAACGTATATATCAACTTCATGTCAGATTCACGTCAACGTATGTCCAAGGGTTTGGAGGATAGAGGCATTTTAATTTTACGAGATTATTCGAAAGTCAATTTCTGAAAAGGCAAATATCTCCCGATCTGTAGGAATCTGAGAGACAAAACTTATGTCACTTTGAGGGAACGTATATGTCAACTACATGTCAGAGTCATGTCAATGTATGTCCAGGAGGTTAGAGGATAAACACATTTTAATTTTTCGAGATTATTCCAAAGTCAATTTTTGAAAAGGCAAATATATCCCGATCTGTAGGATTCTGAGAGACAACACTTATATCACTTTGAGGGAACGTATATGTCAACTTCATGTCAGAGTCACGTCAATGTATGTCCAAGAGTTTGGAGGATAGAGACATTTTAATTTTTCGAGATTATTCGAAAGTCAATTTTTGAAAAGGCAAATATCTCCCGATCTGTTTTAATCTGAGAGACAAAACTTATGTCACTTTGAGGTAACGTACATGTCAACTTCATGTCAGAGTCACGTCAATGTATGTCCAAGGGTTTGAAGGACAGAGGCATTTTAATTTTTCGAGATTATTCGAAAGTCAATTTTTGAAAAGGCAAATATCTCCCGATCTGTAGGAATCTGAGAGTCAAAACTTATGTCACTTTGAGGGAACGTATATGTCAACTTCATGTCAGAGTCACGTCAATGTATGTCCAAGGGTTAGGAGGATAGAGAGATTTTAATTTTTCGAGATTATTCGAAAGTCAATTTTTGTAAAGGCAAATATCTCGCGATCTGTAGGAACCTGAGAGACAAACCTTATGTCACTTTGAGGTAACGTGTATGTCAACTTCATGTCAGAGTCATGTCAATGTATGTCCAAGGGTTTCGAGGATAGAGACATTTTAATTTTTCGAGATTATTCGAAAGTCAATTTCTGAGAAGGCAAATATCTCCCGATCTGTAGGAATCTGAGAGACAAATCTTATGTCACTTTGAGGTAACGTATATGTCAACTTCATGTCAGAATCACGTCAATGTATGTCCAAGGGTTTGGAGGATAGAGACATTTTAATTTTTCGAAATTATTCGAAAGTCAATTTTTTAAAAGGCAAAATCTCCCGATCTGTATGAATCTGAGAGACAACACTTATGTCACTTTGAGGGAACGTATATGTCAACTTCATGTCAGAGTCACGTAAATGTATGTCCAAAGGTTTGGAGGATAGAGATATTTTAATTTTTCGAGATTATTCGAGAGTCAATTTTTGAAAAGGCAAATATCTCCCGATCTGTAGGAATGTGAGAGACAAAACTTATGTCACTTTGAGGGACTGTATATGTCAACTTCATGTCAGAATCACGTCAATGTATGTCCAAGGGTTTGGAGGATAGAGGCATTTTAATTTTTCGAGATTATTCGAAAGTCAATTTCTGAAAAGGCAAATATCTCCCGATCTGTATGAATCTGAGAACAAACCTGATGTCACTTTGAGGGAACGTATATGTCAACTTCTTCTCAGATTCACGTCAATGTATGTAAAAGGGTTTGGAGTATAGAGATATTTTAATTTTTTGAGATTATTCGAAAGTCAATTTTTGAAAATTCAAATATCTCCCGATCTGTAGGAATCTGAGAGACAAAACTTATGTCACTTTGAGGGAACGTATATGTCAACTTCATGTCAGAGTCACGTCAATGTATGTCCAAGGGTTTGGAGGATAGAGACATTTAAATTTTTCGAGATTATTCGAAAGTCAATTTTTAAAAGGCAAATATCTCCCGATCAGTAGGAATCTGAAAGACAAAGCTTATGTCACTTTGAGGGAACGTATATGTCAACTTCATGTCAGATTCACGTCAATGTGTGTCCAAGTGTTTGGAGGACAGAAGCATTTTAATTTTGCGAGATTATTCGAAAGTCAATTTCTGAAAAGGCAAATATCTCCCGATCTGTAGGAATCTGAGAGACAAAACTTATGTCACTTTGAGGGAACGTATATGTCAACTTCATGTCAGAGGCACGTCAATGTATGTCAAAGGGTTTGGAGGATAGATATATTTTAATTTTTCGAGATTATTCGAAAGTCAATTTCTGGAAAGGCAAATATCTCCCGATCTGTAGGAATCTGAGAGACAAAACTTATGTCACTTTGAGGGAACGTATATGTCAACTTCATGTCAGAGTCATGTCAATGTATGTCCAAGGGTTTAGAGGATAAACACATTTTAATTTTTCGAGATTATTCCAAAGTCAATTTTTGAAAAAGCAAATATCTCCCGATCTGTTGGAATTTGAGAGACAAAACTTATGTCACTTTGAGGTAACGTATATGTCAACTTCATGTCAGAGGCACGTAAATGTATGTCAAAGGGTTTGGAGGATAGATATATTTTAATTTTTCGAGTTTATTCGAAAGTCAATTTTTGAAAAGGCAAATATCTCCCGATCTGTAGGAATCTGAGAGACAAAACTTATGTCACTTTGAGGGAACGTATATGTCAACTACATGTCAGATTCATGTCAATGTATGTCCAGGAGTTTAGAGGATAAACACATTTTAATTTTTCGAGATTATTCGAAAGTCAATTTTTGAAAAGGCAAATATCTCCGATCTGTAGGTATCTTAGAGACAAAACTTATGTCACTTTGAGGGAACGTATATGTCAACTTCATGTCAGATTCACGTCAACGTATGTCCAAGGGTTTGGAGGATAGAGGCATTTTAATTTTACGAGATTATTCGAAAGTCAATTTCTGAAAAGGCAAATATCTCCCGATCTGTAGGAATCTGAGAGACAAAAGTTATGTCACTTTGAGGGAACGTATATGTCAACTACATGTCAGAGTCATGTCAATGTATGTCCAGGAGTTTAGAGGATAAACACATTTTAATTTTTCGAGATTATTCCAAAGTCAATTTTTGAAAAGGCAAATATATCCCGATCTGTATGAATCTGAGAGACAACACTTGTGTCACTTTGAGGGAACGTATATGTCAACTTCATGTCAGAGTCACGTCAATGTATGTCCAAGAGTTTGGAGGATAGAGACATTTTAATTTTTCGAGATTATTCGAAAGTCAATATCTGAATAGGCAAATATCTCCCGATCTGTAGGAACCTGAGAGACGAAACTTATGTCACTTTGAGGGAACGTATATGTCAACTTCATGTCAGAGTCACGTCAATGTATGTCCAAGGGTTTGGAGGATAGAGAGATTTAAATTTTTCGAGATTATTCGAAAGTCAATTTCTGAAAAAGCAAATATCTCCCGATCTGTTGGAACCTGAGAGACGAAACTTATGTCACTTTGAGGGAACGTATATGTCAACTTCATGTCAGAGTCACGTCAATATATGTCCAAGGGTTTGGAGTATAGAGAGATTTTAATTTTTCGAGATTATTCGAAAGTCAATTTTTGAAAAGGCAAATATCTCCCGATCTGTAGGAATCTGAGAGACAAACCTTATGTCACTTTGAGGTAACGTATATGTCAACTTCATGTCAGAGTCATGTCAATGTATGTCCAAGGGTTTCGAGGATAGAGACATTTTAATTTTTCGAGATTATTCGAAAGTCAATTTCTGAAAAGGCAAATATCTCCCGATCTGTAGGAATCTGAGAGACAAAACTTATGTCACTTTGAGGTAACGTATATGTCAACTTCATGTCAGAGTCACGTCAATGTATGTCCAAGGGTTTGGAGGATAGAGACATTTTAATTTTTCGAAATTATTCGAAAGTCAATTTTTTAAAAGGCAAATATCTCTCGATCTGTAGGAATCTGAGAGACAAAACTGATGCCAATTTGAGGGAACGTATATGTCAACTTCATGTCACAGTCACGTCAATGTGTGTCCAAGGGTTTGGAGGAAAGAGGCATTTTAATTTTGCGAGATTATTCGAAAGTCAATTTTTGAAAAGGCAAATATCTCCCGATCTGTAGGAATCTGAGAGACAACACTTATGTCACTTTGAGGGAACGTATATGTCAACTTCATGTCAGAGTCACGTAAATGTATGTCCAAAGCTTTGGAGGATAGAGATATTTTAATTTTTCGAGATTATTCGAAAGTCAATTTTTGAAAATTCAAATATCTCCCGATCTGTAGGAATCTGAGGGACAAAACTTATGTCACTTTGAGGGAACGTATATGTCAACTTCATGTCAGAGTCACGTCAATGTATGTCCAAGAGTTTGGAGGATAGAGACATTTTAATTTTTCGAGATTATTCGAAAGTCAATTTTTGAAAAGGCAAATATCTCCCGATCTGTAGAAATCTGAGAGACAAAACTTATGTCACTTTGAGGGAACGTATATGTAAACTTCATGTCAGAGTCACGTCAATGTATGTCCAAGGGGTTGGAGGATAGAAATATTTTAATTTTTCGAGATTATTTGATAGTCAATTTTTGAAAAGGCAAATATCTCCCGATCTGTAGGAAACTGAGAGACAAACAATATGTTACTTTGGGGGAACGTATATGTCAACTTCATGTCAGATTCACGTCAATGTGTGTCCAAGTGTTTGGAGGACAGAGGCATTTTAATTTTGCGTGATTATTCGAAAGTCAATTTTTGAAAAGGCAAATATCTCCCGATCTGTACTAATCTGAGAGACAATACTTATGTCACTTTGAGGGAACGTATATGTAAACTTCATGTCAGAGTCACGTCAATGTATGTCCAAGGGTTTGGAGGATAGAGGCATTTAAATTTTTCGAGATTATTCGAAAGTCAATTTCTGAAAAGGCAAATATCTCCCGATCTGTAGGAATCTGAGAGACAAAACTTATGTCACTTTGAGGGAACGTATATGTCAACTTCATGTCAGAGTCATGTCAATGTATGTCCAAGGGTTTAGAGGATAAACACATTTTAATTTTTCGAGATTATTCCAAAGTCAATTTTTGAAAAGGCAAATATCTCCCGTTCTGTTGGAATCTGAGAGACAAAACTTATGTCACTTTGAGGTAACGTATATGTCAACTTCATGTCAGAGGCACGTCAATGTATGTCCAAGGGTTTGGATGATAGATATATTTTAATTTTTCTAGTTTATTCGAAAGTCAATTTTTGAAAAGGCAAATATCTCCCGATCTGTAGGAATCTGAGAACAAACCTGATGTCACTTTGAGGGAACGTATATGTCAACTTCTTGTCAGAGTCACGTCAATGTATGTCCAAGGGTTTGGAGGATAAACACATTTTAATTTTTCGAGATTATAGAGAGTCAATTTTTGAAAAGGCAAATATCTCCCGATCTGTAGGAATCTGAGAGACAAAACTTATGTCACTTTGAGGGAACGTATATGTCAACTTCATGTCAGAGGCACGTCAATGTATGTCCAAGGGTTTGGAGGATAGATATATTTTAATTTTTCTAGTTTATTCGAAAGTCAATTTTTGAAAAGGCAAATATCTCCCGATCTGTAGGAATCTGAGAACAAACCTGATGTCACTTTGAGGGAACGTATATGTCAACTTCTTGTCAGATTCACGTCAATGTATGTAAAAGGGTTTGGAGTATAGAGACATTTTAATTTTTTGAGATTATTCGAAAGTCAATTTTTCAAAAAAACAAATATCTCCCGCTCTGTAGGAATCTGAGAGACAAAACTTATGTCACTTTGAGGGAACGTATATGTCAACTTCATGTCAGAGTCACGTCAATGTATGTCCAAGGGTTTGGAGGATAAACACATTTTAATTTTTCGAGATTATAGAAAGTCAATTTTTGAAAAGGCAAATATCTCCCGATCTGTAGGAATCTGAGAGACAAAACTTATGTCACTTTGAGGGAACGTATATGTCAACTTCATGTCAGTCTCACGTCAATGTATGTCCAAGAGTTTGGAGGATAGAGACATTTTAATTTTTCGAGATTATTCGAAAGTCAATTTTTGAAAAGGCAAATATCTCCCAATCTGTTGGAATCTGAGAGACAAAACTTATGTCACTTTGAGGTAACGTATATGTCAACTTTATGTCAGATTCACGTCAATGTATGTCCAAGAGTTTGGAGGATAGAGACATTTTAATTTTTCGAGATTATTCGAAAGTCAATTTTTGAAAAGGCAAATATCTCCCGATCTGTAGGTATCTGAGAGACAAAACTTATGTCACTTTGAGGGAACGTATATGTCAACTCCATGTCAGATTCACGTCAACGTATGTCCAAGGGTTTGGAGGATAGAGGCATTTTAATTTTACGAGATTATTCGAAAGTCAATTTCTGAAAAGGCAAATATCTCCCGATCTGTAGGAATCTGAGAGACAAAACTTATGTCACTTTGAGGGAACGTATATGTCAACTACATGTCAGAGTCATGTCAATGTATGTCCAAGGGTTTAAAGGATAAAGACATTTTAATTTTTCGAGATTATTCCAAAGTCAATTTTTGAAAAGGCAAATATATCCCGATCTGTAGGAATCTGAGAGACAACACTTATGTCACTTTGAGGGAACGTATATGTCATAGTCATGTCAGAGTCACGTCAATGTATGTCCAACGGTTTCGAGGATAGAGACATTTTAATTTTTCGAGATTATTCGAAAGTCAATTTTTGAAAAGGCAAATATCTCCCGATCTGTTGGAATCTAAGAGACAAAACTTATGTCACTTTGAGGTAACGTATATGTCAACTTCATGTCAGACTCACGTCAATGTATGTCCAAGAGTTTGGAGGATAGAGACATCTTAATTTTTCGAGATTATTCGAAAGTCAATTTTTGAAAAGGCAAATATCTCCCGATCTGTAGGTATCTGAGAGACAAAACTTATGTCACTTTGAGGGAACGTATATATCAACTTCATGTCAGATTCACGTCAACGTATGTCCAAGGGTTTGGAGGATAGAGGCATTTTAATTTTACGAGATTATTCGAAAGTCAATTTCTGAAAAGGCAAATATCTCCCGATCTGTAGGAATCTGAGAGACAAAACTTATGTCACTTTGAGGGAACGTATATGTCAACTACATGTCAGAGTCATGTCAATGTATGTCCAGGAGTTTAGAGGATAAACACATTTTAAATTTTTCGAGATTATTCCAAAGTCAATTTTTGAAAAGGCAAATATATCCCGATCTGTAGGAATCTGATAGACAACACTTATATCACTTTGAGGGAACGTATATGTCAACTTCATGTCAGAGTCACGTCAATGTATGTCCAAGAGTTTGTAGGATAGAGACATTTTAATTTTTCGAGATTATTCGAAAGTCAATTTTTGAAAAGGCAAATATCTCCCGATCTGTTGGAATCTGAGAGACAAAACTTATGTCACTTTGAGGTAACGTACATGTCAACTTCATGTCAGAGTCACGTCAATGTATGTCCAAGGGTTTGAAGGACAGAGGCATTTTAATTTTTCGAGATTATTCGAAAGTCAATTTTTGAAAAGGCAAATATCTCCCGATCTGTAGGAATCTGAGAGTCAAAACTTATGTCACTTTGAGGGAACGTATATGTGAACTTCATGTCAGAGTCACGTCAATGTATGTCCAAGGGTTTGGAGGATAGAGAGATTTTAATTTTTCGAGATTATTCGAAAGTCAATTTCTGAAAAGGCAAATATCTCCCGATCTGTAGGAACCTGAGAGACGAAACTTATGTCACATTGAGGGAACGTATATGTCAACTTCATGTCAGAGTCACGTCAATGTATGTCCAAGGGTTTGGAGGATAGAGAGATTTTAATTTTTCGAGATTATTCGAAAGTCAATTTTTGAAAAGGCAAATATCTCCCGATCTGTAGGAATCTGAGAGACAAACCTTATGTCACTTTGAGGTAACGTATATGTCAACTTCATGTCAGAGTCTTGTCAATGTATGTCCAAGGGTTTCGAGGATAGAGACATTTTAATTTTTCGAGATTATTCCAAAGTCAATTTCTGAAAAGGCAAATATCTCCCGATCTGTAGGAATCTGAGAGACAAAACTTATGTCACTTTGAGGTAACGTATATGTCAACTTCATGTCAGAATCACGTCAATGTATGTCCAAGGGTTTGGAGGATAGAGACATTTTGATTTTTCGAAATTATTCGAAAGTCAATTTTTTAAAAGGCAAATATCTCCCGATCTGTATGAATCTGAGAGACAACACTTATGTAACTTTGAGGGAACGTATATGTCAACTTCATGTCAGAGTCACGTAAATGTATGTCCAAAGGTTTGGAGGATAGAGATATTTTAATTTTTCGAGATTATTCGAGAGTCAATTTTTGAAAAGGCAAATATCTCCCGATCTGTAGGAATGTGAGAGACAAAACTTATGTCACTTTGAGGGACTGTATATGTCAACTTCATGTCAGAGTCACGTCAATGTATGTCCAAGGGTTTGGAGGATAGAGGCATTTTAATTTTTCGAGATTATTCGAAAGTCAATTTTTGAAAAGGCAATTATCTCCCGATCTGTAGGAATCTGAGAACAAACCTGATGTCACTTTGAGGGAACGTATATGTCAACTTCTTCTCAGAGTCACGTCAATGTATGTCCAAGGGTTTGGAGGATAGAGACATTTAAATTTTTCGAGATTATTCGAAAGTCAATTTTTAAAAGGCAAATATCTCCCGATCAGTAGGAATCTGAAAGACAAAGCTTATGTCACTTTGAGGGAACGTATATGTCAACTTCATGTCAGATTCACGTCAATGTGTGTCCAAGTGTTTGGAGGACAGAGGCATTTTAATTTTGCGAGATTATTCGAAAGTCAATTTCTGAAAAGGCAAATATCTCCCGATCTGTAGGAATCTGAGAGACAAAACGTATGTCACTTTGAGGGAACGTATATGTCAACTTCATGTCAGAGGCACGTCAGTGTATGTCAAAGGGTTTGGAGGATAGATATATTTTAATTTTTCGAGATTATTCGAAAGTCAATTTCTGAAAAGGCAAATATCTCCCGATCTGTAGGAATCTGAGAGACAAAACTTATGTCACTTTGAGGGAACGTATATGTCAACTTCATGTCAGAGTCATGTCAATGTATGTCCAAGGGTTTAGAGGATAAACACATTTTAATTTTTCGAGATTATTCCAAAGTCAATTTTTGAAAAAGCAAATATCTCCCGATCTGTTGGAATCTGAAAGACAAAACTTATGTCACTTTGAGGTAACGTATATGTCAACTTCATGTCAGAGGCACGTCAATGTATGTCAAAGGGTTTGGAGGATAGATATATTTAAATTTTTCGAGATTATTCGAAAGTCAATTTTTGAAAAGGCAAATATCTCCCGATCTGTAGGAATCTGAGAGACAAAACTTATGTCAATTTGAGGGAACGTATATGTCAACTACATGTCAGAGTCATGTCAATGTATGTCCAGGAGTTTAGAGGATAAACACATTTTAAATTTTCGAGATTATTCGAAAGTCAATTTTTGAAAAGGCAAATATCTCCCGATCTGTAGGTATCTGAGAGACAAAACTTATGTCACTTTGAGGGAACGTATATGTCAACTTCATGTCAGATTCACGTCAACGTATGTCCAAGGGTTTGGAGGATAGAGGCATTTTAATTTTACGAGATTATTCGAAAGTCAATTTCTGAAAAGGCAAATATCTCCCGATCTGTAGGAATCTGAGAGACAAAACTTATGTCACTTTGAGGGAACGTATATGTCAACTACATGTCAGAGTCATGTCAATGTATATAAAGGAGTTTAGAGGATAAACACATTTTAATTTTTCGAGATTATTCCAAAGTCAATTTTTGAAAAGGCAAATATATCCCGATCTGTAGGAATCTGAGAGACAACACTTATGTCACTTTGAGGGAACGTATATGTCATAGTCATGTCAGAGTCACGTCAATGTATGTCCAACGGTTTCGAGGATAGAGACATTTTAATTTTTCGAGATTATTCGAAAGTCAATTTTTGAAAAGGCAAATATCTCCCGATCTGTTGGAATCTGAGAGACAAAACTTATGTCACTTTGAGGTAACGTATATGTCAACTTCATGTCAGACTCACGTCAATGTATGTCCAAGAGTTTGGAGGATAGAGACATTTTAATTTTTCGAGATTATTCGAAAGTCAATTTATGAAAAGGCAAATATCTCCCGATCTGTTGGAATCTGAAAGACAAAACTTATGTCACTTTGAGGTAACGTATATGTCAACTTCATGTCAGATTCTTGTAAATGTATGTCCAAGAGTTTGGAGGATAGAGACATCTTAATTTTTCGAGATTATTCGAAAGTCAATTTTTGAAAAGGCAAATATCTCCCGATCTGTAGGTATCTGAGAGACAAAACTTATGTCACTTTGAGGGAACGTATATATCAACTTCATGTCAGATTCACGTCAACGTATGTCCAAGGGTTTGGAGGATAGAGGCATTTTAATTTTACGAGATTATTCGAAAGTCAATTTCTGAAAAGGCAAATATCTCCCGATCTGTAGGAATCTGAGAGACAAAACTTATGTCACTTTGAGGGAACGTATATGTCAACTACATGTCAGAGTCATGTCAATGTATGTCCAGGAGTTTAGAGGATAAACACATTTTAATTTTTCGAGATTATTCCAAAGTCAATTTTTGAAAAGGCAAATATATCCCGATCTGTAGGAATCTGAGAGACAACACTTATATCACTTTGAGGGAACGTATATGTCAACTTCATGTCAGAGTCACGTCAATGTATGTCCAAGAGTTTGGAGGATAGAGACATTTTAATTTTTCGAGATTATTCGAAAGTCAATTTTTGAAAAGGCAAATATCTCCCGATCTGTTATAATCCGAGAGACAAAACTTATGTCACTTTGAGGTAACGTACATGTCAACTTCATGTCAGAGTCACGTCAATGTATGTCCAAGGGTTTGAAGGACAGAGGCATTTTAATTTTTCGAGATTATTCGAAAGTCAATTTTTGAAAAGGCAAATATCTCCCGATCTGTAGGAATCTGAGAGTCAAAACTTATGTCACTTTGAGGGAACGTATATGTCAACTTCATGTCTGAGTCACGTCAATGTATGTCCAAGGGTTTGGAGGATAGAGAGATTTAAATTTTTCGAGATTATTCGAAAGTCAATTTCTGAAAAGGCAAATATCTCCCGATCTGTAGGAACCTGAGAGACGAAACTTATGTCACATTGAGGGAACGTATATGTCAACTTCATGTCAGAGTCACGTCAATGTATGTCCAAGGGTTTGGAGGATAGAGAGATTTTAATTTTTCGAGATTATTCGAAAGTCAATTTTTGAAAAGGCAAATATCTCCCGATCTGTAGGAATCTGAGAGACAAACCTTATGTCACTTTGAGGTAACGTATATGTCAACTTCATGTCAGAGTCATGTCAATGTATGTCCAAGGGTTTCGAGGATAGAGACATTTTAATTTTTCGAGATTATTCGAAAGTCAATTTCTGAAAAGGCAAATATCTCCAGATCTGTAGGAATCTGAGAGACAAACCTTATGTCACTTTGAGGTAACGTATATGTCAACTTCATGTCAGAGTCATGTCAATGTATGTCCAAGGGTTTGGAGAATAGAGATTTTAATTTTTCGAGATTATTCGAAAGTCAATTTCTGAAAAGGCAAATATCTCCAGATCTGTAGGAATCTGAGAGACAAACCTTATGTCACTTTGAGGTAACGTATATGTCAACTTCATGTCAGAGTCACGTCAATGTATGTCCAAGGGTTTGGACGATAGAGACATTTTAATTTTTCGAAATTATTCGAAAGTCAATTTTTTAAAAGGCAAATATCTCTCGATCTGTAGGAATCTGAGAGACAAAACTTATGCCAATTTGAGGGAACGTATATGTCAACTTCATGTCACAGTCACGTCAATGTATGTCCAAGGGTTTGGAGGACAGAGGCATTTTAATTTTGCGAGATTATTCGAAAGTCAATTTTTGAAAATTCAAATATCTCCCGATCTGTACGAATCTGAGGGACAAAACTTATGTCACTTTGAGGGAACGTATATGTTAACTTCATGTCAGAGTCACGTCAATGTATGTCCAAGAGTTTGGAGGATAGAGACATTTTAATTTTTCGAGATTATTCGAAAGTCAATTTTTGAAAAGGCAAATATCTCCCGATCTGTAGGAATCTGAGAGACAAAACTTATGTCACTTTGAGGGAACGTATATGTCAACTTCATGTCAGATTCACGTCAATGTATGTCCAAGGGGTTGGAGGATAGAAATATTTCAATTTTTCGAGATTATTTGATAGTCAATTTTTGAAAAGGCAAATATCTCCCGATCTGTAGGAAACTGAGAGACAAACAATATGTTACTTTGGGGGAACGTATATGTCAACTTCATGTCAGATTCACGTCAATGAGTGTCCAAGTGTTTGGAGGACAGAGGCATTTTAATTTTGCGAGATTATTCGAAAGTCAATTTTTGAAAAGGCAAATATCTCCCGATCTGTACTAATCTGAGAGACAATACTTATGTCACTTTGAGGGAACGTATATGTAAACTTCATGTCAGAGTCACGTCAATGTATGTCCAAGGGTTTGGAGGATAGAGGCATTTAAATTTTTCGAGATTATTCGAAAGTCAATTTCTGAAAAGGCAAATATCTCCCGATCTGTAGGAATCTGAGAGACAAAACTTATGTCACTTTGAGGGAACGTATATGTCAACTTCATGTCAGAGTCATGTCAATGTATGTCCAAGGGTTTAGAGGATAAACACATTTTAATTTTTCGAGATTATTCCAAAGTCAATTTTTGAAAAGGCAAATATCTCCCGATCTGTTGGAATCTGAGAGACAAAACTTATGTCACTTTGAGGTAACGTATATGTCAACTTCGTGTCAGAGGCACGTCAATGTATGTCCAAGGGTTTGGAGGATAGATATATTTAAATTTTTGAGTTTATTCGAAAGTCAATTTTTGAAAAGGCAAATATCTCCCGATCTGTAGGAATGTGAGAGACAAAACTTATGTCACTTTGAGGGACTGTATATGTCAACTTCATGTCAGAGTCACGTCAATGTATGTCCAAGGGTTTGGAGGATAGAGGCATTTTAATTTTTCGAGATTATTCGAAAGTCAATTTTTGAAAAGGCAAATATCTCCCGATCTGTAGGAATCTGAGAACAAACCTGATGTCACTTTGAGGGAACGTATATGTCAACTTCTTCTCAGATTCACGTCAATGTATGTAAAAGGGTTTGGAGTATAGAGATATTTTAATTTTTTGAGATTATTCGAAAGTCAATTTTTGAAAATTCAAATATCTCCCGATCTGTAGGAATCTGAGAGACAAAACTTATGTCACTTTGAGGGAACGTATATGTCAACTTCATGTCAGAGTCACGTCAATGTATGTCCAAGAGTTTGGAGGATAGAGATATTTAAATTTTTCGAGATTATTCGAAAGTCAATTTTTGAAAAGGCAAATATCTCCCGATCTGTATAATCTGATAGACAAAACTTATGTGACTTTAAGAGAACGTATATGTCAACTTCATGTCAGAGTCACGTCAATGTATGTCCAAGAGTTTGGAGGATAGAGACATTTTAATTTTTCGAGATTATTCGAAAGTCAATTTTTGAAAAGGCAAATATCTCCCGATCTGTTGGAATCTGAGAGACAAAACTTATGTCACTTTGAGGTAACGTATATGTCAACTTCAAGTCAGAGACACGTCAATTTATGTCCTAGGGTTTGGAGGATAGAGATATTTAAATTTTTCGAGATTATTTGAAAGTCAATTTTTGAAAAGGCAAATATCTCCCGATCTGTAGGAATTTGAGAGACAAAACTTATGTCACTTTGAGGGAACGTATATGTCAACTTCATGTAAGATTCACATCAATGTATGTCCAAGGGTTTGGAGGATAGAGACATTTTAATTTTTCGAGATTATTCGAAAGTCAATTTTTTAAAAGGCAAATATCTACCGATCTGTAGGAATCTGAGAAACAAAACTTATGTCACTTTGAGGGAACGTATATGTCACCTTCATGTCAGAGTCACGTCAATGTATGTCCAAGGGTTTGGAGGATAAACAAATTTTAATTTATCGAGATTATAGAAAGTCAATTTTTGAAAATTCAAATATCTCCCGATCTGTAGGAATCTGAGAGACAAAACTTCTATCACTTTGATGGAACTTATATGCCAACTTCCTGTCAAAGTCACGTCAATGTATATCCAAGGGTTTGGAGGATAGAGACATTGAAATTTTTCGAGATTATTCGAAAGTCAATTTTTAAAAGGCAAATATCTTCCGATCTGTAGGAATCTGAGAGACAAAACTTATATCACTTTGAGGGAACGTATATGTCAAATTCCTGTCAGAGTCACGTCAATGTATGTCCAAGGGTTTTGATGATAGAGACATTTAATTTTTTATAGATTATTCGAAAGTCAATATTTAAAAGGCAAATATCTCCCGATCTTAGGAATCTGAGAGACAAAACTTATGTCACTTTGAGGGAACGTATATGTCAACTTCATGTCAGAGTCATGTCAATGTATGTCCAAGGGTTTAGAGGATAAACACATTTTAATTTTTCGAGATTATTCCAAAGTCAATTTTTGAAAAAGCAAATATCTCCCGATCTGTTGGAATCTGAGAGACAAAACTTATGTCACTTTGAGGTAACGTATATGTCAACTTCATGTCAGAGGCACGTCAATGTATGTCAAAGGGTTTGGAGGATAGATATATTTTAATTTTTCGAGTTTATTCGAAAGTCAATTTTTGAAAAGGCAAATATCTCCCGATCTGTAGGAATCTGAGAGACAAAACTTATGTCACTTTGAGGGAACGTATATGTCAACAACATGTCAGAGTCATGTCAATGTATGTCCAGGAGTTTAGAGGATAAACACATTTTAATTTTTCGAGATTATTCGAAAGTCAATTTTTGAAAAGGCAAATATCTCCGATCTGTAGGTATCTGAGAGACAAAACTTATGTCACTTTGAGGGAACGTATATGTCAACTTCATGTCAGATTCACGTCAACGTATGTCCAAGGGTTTGGAGGATAGAGGCATTTTAATTTTACGAGATTATTCGAAAGTCAATTTCTGAAAAGGCAAATATCTCCCAATCTGTAGGAATCTGAGAGACAAAACTTATGTCACTTTGAGGGAACGTATATGTCAACTACATGTCAGAGTCACGTCAATGTCTGTCCAAGGGTTTGGAGGACAGAGGCATTTTAATTTTGCGAGATTATTCGAAAGTCAATTTTTGAAAAGGCAAATATCTCCCGATCTGTAGGAATCTGAGAGACAACACTTATGTCACTTTGAGGGAACGTATATGTCAACTTCATGTCAGAGTCACGTAAATGTATGTCCAAAGCTTTGGAGGATAGAGATATTTTAATTTTTCGAGATTATTCGAAAGTCAATTTTTGAAAATTCAAATATCTCCCGATCTGTAGGAATCTGAAGGACAAAACTTATGTCACTTTGAGGGAACGTATATGTCAACTTCATGTCAGAGTCACGTCAATGTATGTCCAAGAGTTTGGAGGATAGAGACATTTTAATTTTTCGAGATTATTCGAAAGTCAATTTTTGAAAAGGCAAATATCTCCCGATCTGTAGAAATCTGAGAGACAAAACTTATGTCACTTTGAGGGAACGTATATGTAAACTTCATGTCAGAGTCACGTCAATGTATGTCCAAGGGGTTGGAGGATAGAAATATTTTAATTTTTCGAGATTATTTGATAGTCAATTTTTGAAAAGGCAAATATCTCCCGATCTGTAGGAAACTGAGAGACAAACAATATGTTACTTTGGGGGAACGTATATGTCAACTTCATGTCAGATTCACGTCAATGTGTGTCCAAGTGTTTGGAGGACAGAGGCATTTTAATTTTGCGTGATTATTCGAAAGTCAATTTTTGAAAAGGCAAATATCTCCCGATCTGTACTAATCTGAGAGACAATACTTATGTCACTTTGAGGGAACGTATATGTAAACTTCATGTCAGAGTCACGTCAATGTATGTCCAAGGGTTTGGAGGATAGAGGCATTTAAATTTTTCGAGATTATTCGAAAGTCAATTTCTGAAAAGGCAAATATCTCCCGATCTGTAGGAATCTGAGAGACAAAACTTATGTCACTTTGAGGGAACGTATATGTCAACTTCATGTCAGAGTCATGTCAATGTATGTCCAAGGGTTTAGAGGATAAACACATTTTAATTTTTCGAGATTATTCCAAAGTCAATTTTTGAAAAGGCAAATATCTCCCGTTCTGTTGGAATCTGAGAGACAAAACTTATGTCACTTTGAGGTAACGTATATGTCAACTTCATGTCAGAGGCACGTCAATGTATGTCCAAGGGTTTGGAGGATAGATATATTTTAATTTTTCTAGTTTATTCGAAAGTCAATTTTTGAAAAGGCAAATATCTCCCGATCTGTAGGAATCTGAGAACAAACCTGATGTCACTTTGAAGGAACGTATATGTCAACTTCTTGTCAGAGTCACGTCAATGTATGTCCAAGGGTTTGGAGGATAAACACATTTTAATTTTTCGAGATTATAGAAAGTCAATTTTTGAAAAGGCAAATATCTCCCGATCTGTAGGAATCTGAGAGACAAAACTTATGTCACTTTGAGGGAACGTATATGTCAACTTCATGTCAGAGGCACGTCAATGTATGTCCAAGGGTTTGGAGGATAGATATATTTTAATTTTTCTAGTTTATTCGAAAGTCAATGTTTGAAAAGGCAAATATCTCCCGATCTGTAGGAATCTGAGAACAAACCTGATGTCACTTTGAGGGAACGTATATGTCAACTTCTTGTCAGATTCACGTCAATGTATGTAAAAGGGTTTGAAGTATAGAGACATTTTAATTTTTTGAGATTATTCGAAAGTCAATTTTTCAAAAAGGCAAATATCTCCCGATCTGTAGGAATCTGAGAGACAAAACTTATGTCACTTTGAGGGAACGTATATGTCAACTTCATGTCAGAGTCACGTCAATGTATGTCCAAGGGTTTGGAGGATAAACACATTTTAATTTTTCGAGATTATAGAAAGTCAATTATTAAAAGGCAAATATTTCCCGATCTGTAGGAATCTGAGAGACAAAACTTATGTCACTTTGAGGGAACGTATATGTCAACTTCATGTCAGTCTCACGTCAATGTATGTCCAAGAGTTTGGAGGATAGAGACATTTTAATTTTTCGAGATTATTCGAAAGTCAATTTTTGAAAAGGCAAATATCTCCCGATCTGTAGGTATCTGAGAGACAAAACTTATGTCACTTTGAGGGAACGTATATGTCAACTTCATGTCAGATTCACGTCAACGTATGTCCAAGGGTTTGGAGGATAGAGGCATTTTAATTTTACGAGATTATTCGAAAGTCAATTTCTGAAAAGGCAAATATCTCCCGATCTGTAGGAATCTGAGAGACAAAACTTATGTCACTTTGAGGGAACGTATATGTCAACTACATGTCAGAGTCATGTCAATGTATGTCCAAGGGTTTAAAGGATAAAGACATTTTAATTTTTCGAGATTATTCCAAAGTCAATTTTTGAAAAGGCAAATATATCCCGATCTGTAGGAATCTGAGAGACAACACTTATGTCACTTTGAGGGAACGTATATGTCATAGTCATGTCAGAGTCACGTCAATGTATGTCCAACGGTTTCGAGGATAGAGACATTTTAATTTTTCGAGATTATTCGAAAGTCAATTTTTGAAAAGGCAAATATCTCCCGATCTGTTGGAATCTGAGAGACAAAACTTATGTCACTTTGAGGTAACGTATATGTCAACTTCATGTCAGACTCACGTCAATGTATGTCCAAGAGTTTGGAGGATAGAGACATTTTAATTTTTCGAGATTATTCGAAAGTCAATTTATGAAAAGGCAAATATCTCCCGATCTGTTGGAATCTGAAAGACAAAACTTATGTCACTTTGAGGTAACGTATATGTCAACTTCATGTCAGATTCTTGTAAATGTATGTCCAAGAGTATGGAGGATAGAGACATCTTAATTTTTCGAGATTATTCGAAAGTCAATTTTTGAAAAGGCAAATATCTCCCGATCTGTAGGTATCTGAGAGACAAAACTTATGTCACTTTGAGGGAACGTATATATCAACTTCATGTCAGATTCACGTCAACGTATGTCCAAGGGTTTGGAGGATAGAGGCATTTTAATTTTACGAGATTATTCGAAAGTCAATTTCTGAAAAGGCAAATATCTCCCGATCTGTAGGAATCTGACAGACAAAACTTATGTCACTTTGAGGGAACGTATATGTCAACTACATGTCAGAGTCATGTCAATGTATGTCCAGGAGTTTAGAGGATAAACACATTTTAAATTTTTCGAGATTATTCCAAAGTCAATTTTTGAAAAGGCAAATATATCCCGATCTGTAGGAATCTGAGAGACAACACTTATATCACTTTGAGGGAACGTATATGTCAACTTCATGTCAGAGTTACGTCAATGTATGTCCAAGAGTTTGGAGGATAGAGACATTTTAATTTTTCGAGATTATTCGAAAGTCAATTTTTGAAAAGGCAAATATCTCCCGATCTGTTGGAATCTGAGAGACAAAACTTATGTCACTTTGAGGTAACGTACATGTCAACTTCATGTCAGAGTCACGTCAATGTATGTCCAAGGGTTTGAAGGACAGAGGCATTTTAATTTTTCGAGATTATTCGAAAGTCAATTTTTGAAAAGGCAAATATCTCCCGATCTGTAGGAATCTGAGAGTCAAAACTTATGTCACTTTGAGGGAACGTATATGTCAACTTCATGTCAGAGTCACGTCAATGTATGTCCAAGGGTTTGGAGGATAGAGAGATTTTAATTTTTCGAGATTATTCGAAAGTCAATTTCTGAAAAGGCAAATATCTCCCGATCTGTAGGAACCTGAGAGACGAAACTTATGTCACATTGAGGGAACGTATATGTCAACTTCATGTCAGAGTCACGTCAATGTATGTCCAAGGGTTTGGAGGATAGAGAGATTTTAATTTTTCGAGATTATTCGAAAGTCAATTTTTGAAAAGGCAAATATCTCCCGATCTGTAGGAATCTGAGAGACAAACCTTATGTCACTTTGAGCTAATGTATATGTCAACTTCATGTCAGAGTCTTGTCAATGTATGTCCAAGGGTTTCGAGGATAGAGACATTTTAATTTTTCGAGATTATTCCAAAGTCAATTTCTGAAAAGGCAAATATCTCCCGATCTGTAGGAATCTGAGAGACAAAACTTATGTCACTTTGAGGTAACGTATATGTCAACTTCATGTCAGAATCACGTCAATGTATGTCCAAGGGTTTGGAGGATAGAGACATTTTGATTTTTCGAAATTATTCGAAAGTCAATTTTTTAAAAGGCAAATATCTCCCGATCTGTATGAATCTGAGAGACAACACTTATGTAACTTTGAGGGAACGTATATGTCAACTTCATGTCAGAGTCACGTAAATGTATGTCCAAAGGTTTGGAGGATAGAGATATTTTAATTTTTCGAGATTATTCGAGAGTCAATTTTTGAAAAGGCAAATATCTCCCGATCTGTAGGAATGTGAGAGACAAAACTTATGTCACTTTGAGGGACTGTATATGTCAACTTCATGTCAGAGTCACGTCAATGTATGCCCAAGGGTTTGGAGGATAGAGGCATTTTAATTTTTCGAGATTATTCGAAAGTCAATTTTTGAAAAGGCAATTATCTCCCGATCTGTAGGAATCTGAGAACAAACCTGATGTCACTTTGAGGGAACGTATATGTCAACTTCTTCTCAGATTCACGTCAATGTATGTAAATAGGGTTTGGAGTATAGAGATATTTTAATTTTTTGAGATTATTCGAAAGTCAATTTTTGAAAATTCAAATATCTCCCGATGTGTAGGAATCTGAGAGACAAAACTTATGTCACTTTGAGGGAACGTATATGTCAACTTCATGTCAGAGTCACGTCAATGTATGTCCAAGAGTTTGGAGGATAGAGACATCTTAATTTTTCGAGATTATTCGAAAGTCAATTTTTGAAAAGGCAAATATCTCCCGATCTGTAGGTATCTGAGAGACAAAACTTATGTCACTTTGAGGGAACGTATATATCAACTTCATGTCAGATTCACGTCAACGTATGTCCAAGGGTTTGGAGGATAGAGGCATTTTAATTTTACGAGATTATTCGAAAGTCAATTTCTGAAAAGGCAAATATCTCCCGATCTGTAGGAATCTGAGAGACAAAACTTATGTCACTTTGAGGGAACGTATATGTCAACTACATGTCAGAGTCATGTCAATGTATGTCCAGGAGTTTAGAGGATAAACACATTTTAAATTTTTCGAGATTATTCCAAAGTCAATTTTTGAAAAGCAAATATATCCCGATCTGTTGGAATCTGAGAGACAAAACTTATGTCACTTTGAGGTAACGTACATGTCAACTTCATGTCAGAGTCACGTCAATGTATGTCCAAGGGTTTGAAGGACAGAGGCATTTTAATTTTTCGAGATTATTCGAAAGTCAATTTTTGAAAAGGCAAATATCTCCCGATCTGTAGGAATCTGAGAGTCAAAACTTATGTCACTTTGAGGGAACGTATATGTCAACTTCATGTCAGAGTCACGTCAATGTATGTCCAAGGGTTTGGAGGATAGAGAGATTTTAATTTTTCGAGATTATTCGAAAGTCAATTTCTGAAAAGGCAAATATCTCCCGATCTGTAGGAACCTGAGAGACGAAACTTATGTCACATTGAGGGAACGTATATGTCAACTTCATGTCAGAGTCACGTCAATGTATGTCCAAGGGTTTGGAGGATAGAGAGATTTTAATTTTTCGAGATTATTCGAAAGTCAATTTTGAAAAGGCAAATATCTCCCGATCTGTAGGAATCTGAGAGACAAACCTTATGTCACTTTGAGGTAACGTATATGTCAACTTCATGTCAGAGTCTTGTCAATGTATGTCCAATGTTTCGAGGATAGAGACATTTTAATTTTTCGAGATTATTCCAAAGACAATTTCTGAAAAGGCAAATATCTCCCGATCTGTAGGAATCTGAGAGACAAAACTTATGTCACTTTGAGGTAACGTATATGTCAACTTCATGTCAGAATCACGTCAATGTATGTCCAAGGGTTTGGAGGATAGAGACATTTTGATTTTTCGAAATTATTCGAAAGTCAATTTTTTAAAAGGCAAATATCTCCCGATCTGTATGAATCTGAGAGACAACACTTATGTAACTTTGAGGGAACGTATATGTCAACTTCATGTCAGAGTCACGTAAATGTATGTCCAAAGGTTTGGAGGATAGAGATATTTTAATTTTTCGAGATTATTCGAGAGTCAATTTTTGAAAAGGCAAATATCTCCCGATCTGTAGGAATGTGAGAGACAAAACTTATGTCACTTTGAGGGACTGTATATGTCAACTTCATGTCAGAGTCACGTCAATGTATGTCCAAGGGTTTGGAGGATAGAGGCATTTTAATTTTTCGAGATTATTCGAAAGTCAATTTTTGAAAAGGCAATTATCTCCCGATCTGTAGGAATCTGAGAACAAACCTGATGTCACTTTGAGGGAACGTATATGTCAACTTCTTCTCAGATTCACGTCAATGTATGTAAATAGGGTTTGGAGTATAGAGATATTTTAATTTTTTGAGATTATTCGAAAGTCAATTTTTGAAAATTCAAATATCTCCCGATGTGTAGGAATCTGAGAGACAAAACTTATGTCACTTTGAGGGAACGTATATGTCAACTTCATGTCAGAGTCACGTCAATGTATGTCCAAGGGTTTGGAGGATAGAGACATTTAAATTTTTCGAGATTATTCGAAAGTCAATTTTTAAAAGGCAAATATCTCCCGATCAGTAAGAATCTGAAAGACAAAGCTTATGTCACTTTGAGGGAACGTATATGTCAACTTCATGTCAGATTCACGTCAATGTGTGTCCAAGTGTTTGGAGGACAGAGGCATTTTAATTTTGCGAGATTATTCGAAAGTCAATTTCTGAAAAGGCAAATATCTCCCGATCTGTAGGAATCTGAGAGACAAAACTTATGTCACTTTGAGGGAACGTATATGTCAACTTCATGTCAGAGACACGTCAGTGTATGTCAAAGGGTTTGGAGGATAGATGTATTTTAATTTTTCGAGATTATTCGAAAGTCAATTTCTGAAAAGGCAAATATCTCCCGATCTGTAGGAATCTGAGAGACAAAACTTATGTCACTTTGAGGGAACGTATATGTCAACTTCATGTCAGAGTCATGTCAATGTATGTCCAAGGGTTTAGAGGATAAACACATTTTAATTTTTCGAGATTATTCCAAAGTCAATTTTTGAAAAAGCAAATATCTCCCGATCTGTTGGAATCTGAGAGATAAAACTTATGTCACTTTGAGGTAACGTATATGTCAACTTCATGTCAGAGGCACGTCAATGTATGTCCAAGGGTTCGGAGGATAATCAAATTTTAATTCCTCGAGATTATAGAAAGTCAATTTTTGAAAAGGCAAATATCTCCCGATCTGTAGGAATCTGAGAGACAAAACTTATGTCAATTTGAGGGAACGTATATGTCAACTACATGTCAGAGTCATGTCAATGTATGTCTAGGAGTTTAGAGGATAAACACATTTTAAATTTTCGAGATTATTCGAAAGTCAATTTTTGAAAAGGCAAATATCTCCCGATTTGTAGGTATCTGAGAGACAAAACTTATGTCACTTTGAGGGAACGTATATGTCAACTTCATGTCAGATTCACGTCAACGTATGTCCAAGGGTTTGGAGGATAGATTTATTTTAATTTTACGAGATTATTCGAAAGTCAATTTCTGAAAAGGCAAATATCTCCCGATCTGTAGGAATCTGAGAGACAAAACTTATGTCACTTTGAGGGAACGTATATGTCAACTACATGTCAGAGTCATGTCAATGTATATAAAGGAGTTTAGAGGATAAACACATTTTAATTTTTCGAGATTATTCCAAAGTCAATTTTTGAAAAGGCAAATATATCCCGATCTGTAGGAATCTGAGAGACAACACTTATGTCACTTTGAGGGAACGTATATGTCATAGTCATGTCAGAGTCACGTCAATGTATGTCCAACGGTTTCGAGGATAGAGACATTTTAATTTTTCGAGATTATTCGAAAGTCAATTTTTGAAAAGGCAAATATCTCCCGATCTGTTGGAATCTGAGAGACAAAACTTATGTCACTTTGAGGTAACGTATATGTCAACTTCATGTCAGACTCACGTCAATGTATGTCCAAGAGTTTGGAGGATAGAGACATTTTAATTTTTCGAGATTATTCGAAAGTCAATTTATGAAAAGGCAAATATCTCCCGATCTGTTGGAATCTGAAAGACAAAACTTATGTCACTTTGAGGTAACGTATATGTCAACTTCATGTCAGATTCTTGTAAATGTATGTCCAAGAGTTTGGAGGATAGAGACATCTTAATTTTTCGAGATTATTCGAAAGTCAATTTTTGAAAAGGCAAATATCTCCCGATCTGTAGGTATCTGAGAGACAAAACTTATGTCACTTTGAGGGAACGTATATATCAACTTCATGTCAGATTCACGTCAACGTATGTCCAAGGGTTTGGATTATAGAGGCATTTTAATTTTACGAGATTATTCGAAAGTCAATTTCTGAAAAGGCAAATATCTCCCGATCTGTAGGAATCTGAGAGACAAAACTTATGTCACTTTGAGGGAACGTATATGTCAACTACATGTCAGAGTCATGTCAATGTATGTCCAGGAGTTTAGAGGATAAACACATTTTAATTTTTCGAGATTATTCCAAAGTCAATTTTTGAAAAGGCAAATATATCCCGATCTGTAGGAATCTGAGAGACAACACTTATATCACTTTGAGGGAACGTATATGTCAACTTCATGTCAGAGTCACGTCAATGTATGTCCAAGAGTTTGGAGGATAGAGACATTTTAATTTTTCGAGATTATTCGAAAGTCAATTTTTGAAAAGGCAAATATCTCCCGATCTGTTTGAATCTGAGAGACAAAACTTATGTCACTTTGAGGTAACGTACATGTCAACTTCATGTCAGAGTCACGTCAATGTATGTCCAAGGGTTTGAAGGACAGAGGCATTTTAATTTATCGAGATTATTCGAAAGTCAATTTTTGAAAAGGCAAATATCTCCCGATCTGTAGGAATCTGAGAGTCAAAACTTATGTCACTTTGAGGGAACGTATATGTCAACTTCATGTCTGAGTCACGTCAATGTATGTCCAAGGGTTTGGAGGATAGAGAGATTTTAATTTTTCGAGATTATTCGAAAGTCAATTTTTGAAAAGGCAAATATCTCCCGATCTGTAGGAATCTGAGAGACAAACCTTATGTCACTTTGAGGTAACGTATATGTCAACTTCATGTCAGAGTCTTGTCAATGTATGTCCAAGGGTTTCGAGGATAGAGACATTTTAATTTTTCGAGATTATTCGAAAGTCAATTTCTGAAAAGGCAAATATCTCCCGATCTGTAGGAATCTGAGAGACAAAACTTATGTCACTTTGAGGTAACGTATATGTCAACTTCATGTCAGAATCACGTCAATGTATGTCCAAGGGTTTGGAGGATAGAGACATTTTAATTTTTCGAAATTATTCGAAAGTCAATTTTTTAAAAGGCAAATATCTCCCGATCTGTATGAATCTGAGAGACAACACTTATGTAACTTTGAGGGAACGTATATGTCAACTTCATGTCAGAGTCACGTAAATGTATGTCCAAAGGTTTGGAGGATAGAGATATTTTAATTTTTCGAGATTATTCGAGAGTCAATTTTTGAAAAGGCAAATATCTCCCGATCTGTAGGAATGTGAGAGACAAAACTTATGTCACTTTGAGGGACTGTATATGTCAACTTCATGTCAGAGTCACGTCAATGTATGTCCAAGGGTTTGGAGGATAGAGGCATTTTAATTTTTCGAGATTATTCGAAAGTCAATTTTTGAAAAGGCAAATATCTCCCGATCTGTAGGAATCTGAGAACAAACCTGATGTCACTTTGAGGGAACGTATATGTCAACTTCTTCTCAGATTCACGTCAATGTATGTAAATAGGGTTTGGAGTATAGAGATATTTTAATTTTTTGAGATTATTCGAAAGTCAATTTTTGAAAATTCAAATATCTCCCGATCTGTAGGAATCTGAGAGACAAAACTTATGTCACTTTGAGGGAACGTATATGTCAACTTCATGTCAGAGTCACGTCAATGTATGTCCAAGGGTTTGGAGGATAGAGACATTTAAATTTTTCGAGATTATTCGAAAGTCAATTTTTAAAAGGCAAATATCTCCCGATCAGTAGGAATCTGAAAGACAAAGCTTATGTCACTTTGAGGGAACGTATATGTCAACTTCATGTCAGATTCACGTCAATGTGTGTCCAAGTGTTTGGAGGACAGAGGCATTTTAATTTTGCGAGATTATTCGAAAGTCAATTTCTGAAAAGGCAAATATCTCCCGATCTGTAGGAATCTGAGAGACAAAACTTATGTCACTTTGAGGGAACGTATATGTCAACTTTATGTCAGAGGCACGTCAGTGTATGTCAAAGGGTTTGGAGGATAGATATATTTTAATTTTTCGAGATTATTCGAAAGTCAATTTCTGAAAAGGCAAATATCTCCCGATCTGTAGGAATCTGAGAGACAAAACTTATGTCACTTTGAGGGAACGTATATGTCAACTTCATGTCAGAGGCACGTCAATGTATGTCAAAGGGTTTGGAGGATAGATATATTTTAATTTTTCGAGTTTATTCGAAAGTCAATTTTTGAAAAGGCAAATATATCCCGATCTGTAGGAATCTGAGAGACAACACTTATGTCACTTTGAGGGAACGTATATGTCATAGTCATGTCAGAGTCACGTCAATGTATGTCCAACGGTTTCGAGGATAGAGACATTTTAATTTTTCGAGATTATTCGAAAGTCAATTTTTGAAAAGGCAAATATCTCCCGATCTGTTGGAATCTGAGAGACAAAACTTATGTCACTTTGAGGTAACGTATATGTCAACTTCATGTCAGACTCACGTCAATGTATGTCCAAGAGTTTGGAGGATAGAGACATTTTAATTTTTCGAGATTATTCGAAAGTCAATTTATGAAAAGGCAAATATCTCCCGATCTGTTGGAATCTGAAAGACAAAACTTATGTCACTTTGAGGTAACGTATATGTCAACTTCATGTCAGATTCTTGTAAATGTATGTCCAAGAGTTTGGAGGATAGAGACATCTTAATTTTTCGAGATTATTCGAAAGTCAATTTTTGAAAAGGCAAATATCTCCCGATCTGTAGGTATCTGAGAGACAAAACTTATGTCACTTTGAGGGAACGTATATATCAACTTCATGTCAGATTCACGTCAACGTATGTCCAAGGGTTTGGATTATAGAGGCATTTTAATTTTACGAGATTATTCGAAAGTCAATTTCTGAAAAGGCAAATATCTCCCGATCTGTAGGAATCTGAGAGACAAAACTTATGTCACTTTGAGGGAACGTATATGTCAACTACATGTCAGAGTCATGTCAATGTATGTCCAGGAGTTTAGAGGATAAACACATTTTAATTTTTCGAGATTATTCCAAAGTCAATTTTTGAAAAGGCAAATATATCCCGATCTGTAGGAATCTGAGAGACAACACTTATATCACTTTGAGGGAACGTATATGTCAACTTCATGTCAGAGTCACGTCAATGTATGTCCAAGAGTTTGGAGGATAGAGACATTTTAATTTTTCGAGATTATTCGAAAGTCAATTTTTGAAAAGGCAAATATCTCCCGATCTGTTTGAATCTGAGAGACAAAACTTATGTCACTTTGAGGTAACGTACATGTCAACTTCATGTCAGAGTCACGTCAATGTATGTCCAAGGGTTTGAAGGACAGAGGCATTTTAATTTATCGAGATTATTCGAAAGTCAATTTTTGAAAAGGCAAATATCTCCCGATCTGTAGGAATCTGAGAGTCAAAACTTATGTCACTTTGAGGGAACGTATATGTCAACTTCATGTCTGAGTCACGTCAATGTATGTCCAAGGGTTTGGAGGATAGAGAGATTTTAATTTTTCGAGATTATTCGAAAGTCAATTTCTGAAAAGGCAAATATCTCCCGATCTGTAGGAACCTGAGAGACGAAACTTATGTCACATTGAGGGAACGTATATGTCAACTTCATGTCAGAGTCACGTCAATGTATGTCCAAGGGTTTGGAGGATAGAGAGATTTTAATTTTTCGAGATTATTCGAAAGTCAATTTTTGAAAAGGCAAATATCTCCCGATCTGTAGGAATCTGAGAGACAAACCTTATGTCACTTTGAGGTAACGTATATGTCAACTTCATGTCAGAGTCTTGTCAATGTATGTCCAAGGGTTTCGAGGATAGAGACATTTTAATTTTTCGAGATTATTCGAAAGTCAATTTCTGAAAAGGCAAATATCTCCCGATCTGTAGGAATCTGAGAGACAAAACTTATGTCACTTTGAGGTAACGTATATGTCAACTTCATGTCAGAATCACGTCAATGTATGTCCAAGGGTTTGGAGGATAGAGACATTTTAATTTTTCGAAATTATTCGAAAGTCAATTTTTTAAAAGGCAAATATCTCCCGATCTGTATGAATCTGAGAGACAACACTTATGTAACTTTGAGGGAACGTATATGTCAACTTCATGTCAGAGTCACGTAAATGTATGTCCAAAGGTTTGGAGGATAGAGATATTTTAATTTTTCGAGATTATTCGAGAGTCAATTTTTGAAAAGGCAAATATCTCCCGATCTGTAGGAATGTGAGAGACAAAACTTATGTCACATTGAGGGACTGTATATGTCAACTTCATGTCAGAGTCACGTCAATGTATGTCCAAGGGTTTGGAGGATAGAGGCATTTTAATTTTTCGAGATTATTCGAAAGTCAATTTTTGAAAAGGCAAATATCTCCCGATCTGTAGGAATCTGAGAACAAACCTGATGTCACTTTGAGGGAACGTATATGTCAACTTCTTCTCAGATTCACGTCAATGTATGTAAATAGGGTTTGGAGTATAGAGATATTTTAATTTTTTGAGATTATTCGAAAGTCAATTTTTGAAAATTCAAATATCTCCCGATCTGTAGGAATCTGAGAGACAAAACTTATGTCACTTTGAGGGAACGTATATGTCAACTTCATGTCAGAGTCACGTCAATGTATGTCCAAGGGTTTGGAGGATAGAGACATTTAAATTTTTCGAGATTATTCGAAAGTCAATTTTTAAAAGGCAAATATCTCCCGATCAGTAGGAATCTGAAAGACAAAGCTTATGTCACTTTGAGGGAACGTATATGTCAACTTCATGTCAGATTCACGTCAATGTGTGTCCAAGTGTTTGGAGGACAGAGGCATTTTAATTTTGCGAGATTATTCGAAAGTCAATTTCTGAAAAGGCAAATATCTCCCGATCTGTAGGAATCTGAGAGACAAAACTTATGTCACTTTGAGGGAACGTATATGTCAACTTTATGTCAGAGGCACGTCAGTGTATGTCAAAGGGTTTGGAGGATAGATATATTTTAATTTTTCGAGATTATTCGAAAGTCAATTTCTGAAAAGGCAAATATCTCCCGATCTGTAGGAATCTGAGAGACAAAACTTATGTCACTTTGAGGGAACGTATATGTCAACTTCATGTCAGAGGCACGTCAATGTATGTCAAAGGGTTTGGAGGATAGATATATTTTAATTTTTCGAGTTTATTCGAAAGTCAATTTTTGAAAAGGCAAATATCTCCCGATCTGTAGGAATCTGAGAGACAAAACTTATGTCAATTTGAGGGAACGTATATGTCAACTACATGTCAGAGTCATGTCAATGTATGTCCAGCAGTTTATAGGATAAACACATTTTAATTTTTCGAGATTATTCGAAAGTCAATTTTTGAAAAGGCAAATATCTCCGATCTGTAGGTATCTGAGAGACAAAACTTATGTCACTTTGAGGGAACGTATATGTCAACTTCATGTCAGATTCACGTCAACGTATGTCCAAGGGTTTGGAGGATAGAGGCATTTTAATTTTACGAGATTATTCGAAAGTCAATTTCTGAAAAGGCAAATATCTCCCGATCTGTAGGAATCTGAGAGACAAAACTTATGTCACTTTGAGGGAACGTATATGTCAACTACATGTCAGAGTCATGTCAATGTATGTCCAGGAGTTTAGAGGATAAACACATTTAAATTTTTCGAGATTATTCCAAAGTCAATTTTTGAAAAGGCAAATATATCCCGATCTGTATGAATCTGAGAGACAACACTTATGTCACTTTGAGGGAACGTATATGTCAACTTCATGTCAGAGTCACGTAAATGTATGTCCAAGAGTTTGGAGGATAGAGACATTTTAATTTTTCGAGATAATTTGAAAGTCAATTTTTGAAAAGGCAAATATCACCCGATCTGTTGGAATCTGAGAGACAAAAGTTATGTCACTTTGAGGTAACGTACATGTCAACTTCATGTCAGAGTCACGTAAATGTATGTCCAAGGGTTTGAAGGACAGAGGCATTTTAATTTTTCGGGATTATTCGAAAGTCAATTCCTGAAAAGGCAAATATCTCCCGATCTGTAGGAACCTGAGAGACGAAACATATGTCACTTTGAGGGAACGTATATGTCAATTTCATGTCAGAGTCACGTCAATGTATGTCCAAGGGTTTGGAGGATAGAGAGATTTAAATTTTTCGAGATTATTCGAAAGTCAATTTCTGAAAAGGCAAATATCTCCCGATCTGTTGGAACCTGAGAGACGAAACTTATGTCTCTTTGAGGGAACGTATATGTCAACGTCATGTCAGAGTCACGTCAATGTATGTCCAAGGGTTTGGAGGATAGAGAGATTTTAATTTTTCGAGATTATTCGAAAGTCAATTTTTGAAAAGGCAAATATCTCCCGATCTGTAGGAATCTGAGAGACAAACCTTATGCCACTTTGAGGTAACGAATATGTCAACTTCATGTCAGAGTCATGTCAATGTATGTCCAAGGGTTTCGAGGATAGAGACATTTTAATTTTTCGAGATTATTCGAAAGTCAATTACTGAAAAGGCAAATATCTCCAGATCTGTAGGAATCTGAGAGACAAACCTTATGTCACTTTGAGGTAACGTATATGTCAACTTCATGTCAGAGTCACGTCAATGTATGTCCAAGGGTTTGGAGGATAGAGACATTTTAATTTTTCGAAATTATTCGAAAGTCAATTATTTAAAAGGCAAATATCTCTCGATCTGTAGGATCTGAGAGACAAAACTTATGCCAATTTGAGGGAACGTATATGTCAACTTCATGTCACAGTCACGTCAATGTATGTCCAAGGGTTTGGAGGACAGAGGCATTTTAATTTTGCGAGATTATTCGTAAGTCAATTTTTGAAAATTCAAATATCTCCCGATCTGTACGAATCTGAGGGACAAAACTTATGTCACTTTGAGGGAACGTATATGTCAACTTCATGTCAGAGTCACGTCAATGTATGTCCAAGAGTTTGGAGGATAGAGACATTTTAATTTTTCGAGATTATTCGAAAGTCAATTTTTGAAAAGGCAAATATCTCCCGATCTGTAGGAATCTGAGAGACAAAACTTATGTCACTTTGAGGGAACGTATATGTCAACTTCATGTCAGATACACGTCAATGTATGTCCAAGGGTTTGGAGGATAGAGGTATTTAAATTTTTCGAGATTATTCCAAAGTCAATTTTTGAAAAGGCAAATATCTCCCGATCTGTTGGAATCTGAGAAACAAAACTTATGTCACTTTGAGGTAACGTATATGTCAACTTCATGTCAGAGGCACGTCAATGTATGTCCAAGGGTTTGGAGGATAGATATATTTTAATTTTTGAGTTTATTCGAAAGTCAATTTTTGAAAAGGCAAATATCTCCCGATCTGTAGGAATGTGAAAGACAAAACTTATGTCACTTTGAGGGACTGTATTTGTCAACTTCATGTCAGAGTCACGTCAATGTATGTCCAAGGGTTTGGAGGATAGAGGCATTTAAATTTTTCGAGATTATTCGAAAGTCAATTTTTGAAAAGGCAAATATCTCCCGATCTGTAGGAATCTGAGAACAAACCTGATGTCACTTTGAGGGAACGTATATGTCAACTTCTTCTCAGATTCACGTCAATGTATGTAAAAGGGTTTGGAGTATAGAGATATTTTAATTTTTTGAGATTATTCGAATGTCAATTTTTGAAAATTCAAATATCTCCCGATCTGTAGGAATCTGAGAGACAAAACTTATGTCACTTTGAGGGAACGTATATGTCAACTTCATGTCAGAGTCACGTCAATGTATGTCCAAGGGTTTGGAGGATAAACACATTTTAATTTTTCGAGATTATAGAAAGTCAATTTTTGGAAATTCAAATATCTCCCAATCTGTAGGAATCTGAGAGACAAAACTTATGTCACTTTGAGGGAACGTATATGTCACCTTCATGTCAGAGTCACGTCAATGTATGTCCAAGAGTTTGGAGGATAGAGATATTTAAATTTTTGGAGATTATTCGAAAGTCAATTTTTGAAAAGGCAAATATCTCCCGATCTGTATAATCTGATAGACAAAACTTATGTGACTTTAAGAGAACGTATATGTCAACTTCATGTCAGAGTCACGTCAATGTATGTCCAAGAGTTTGGAGGATAGAGACATTTTAATTTTTCGAGATTATTCGAAAGTCAATTTTTGAAAAGGCAAATATCTCCCGATCTGTTGGAATCTGAGAGACAAAACTTATGTCACTTTGAGGTAACGTATATGTCAACTTCAAGTCAGAGACATGTCAATGTATGTCCTAGGGTTTGGAGGATAGAGATATTTAAATTTTTCGAGATTATTTGAAAGTCAATTTTTGAAAAGGCAAATATCTCCCGATCTGTAGGAATCTGAGAGACAAAAGTTATGTCACTTTGAGGGAACGTATATGTCAACTTCATGTCAGATTCACGTCAATGTATGTCCAAGGGTTTGGAGGATAGAGACATTTTAATTTTTCGAGATTATTCGAAAGTCAATTTTTTAAAAGGCAAATATCTCCCGATCTGTAGGAATCTGAGAAACAAAACTTATGTCACTTTGAGGGAACGTATATGTCACCTTCATGTCAGAGTCACGTCAATGTATGTCCAAGGGTTTGGAGGATAAACACATTTTAATTTATCGAGATTATAGAAAGTCAATTTTTGAAAATTCAAATATCTCCCGATCTGTAGGAATCTGAGAGACAAAACTTCTATCACTTTGATGGAACTTATATGCCAACTTCCTGTCAGAGTCACGTCAATGTATATCCAAGGGTTTGGAGGATAGAGACATTGAAATTTTTCGAGATTATTCGAAAGTCAATTTTTAAAAGGCAAATATCTTCCGATCTGTAGGAATCTGAGAGACAAAACTTATATCACTTTGAGGGAACGTATATGTCAAATTCCTGTCAGAGTCACGTCAATGTATGTCCAAGGGTTTTGATGATAGAGACATTTAATTTTTTATAGATTATTCGAAAGTCAATATTTAAAAGGCAAATATCTCCCGATCTTAGGAATCTGAGAGACAAAACTTATGTCACTTTGAGGGAACGTATATGTCAACTTCATGTCAGAGTCATGTCAATGTATGTCCAAGGGTTTAGAGGATAAACACATTTTAATTTTTCGAGATTATTCCAAAGTCAATTTTTGAAAAAGCAAATATCTCCCGATCTGTTGGAATCTGAGAGACAAAACTTATGTCACTTTGAGGTAACGTATATGTCAACTTCATGTCAGAGGCACGTCAATGTATGTCAAAGGGTTTGGAGGATAGATATATTTTAATTTTTCGAGTTTATTCGAAAGTCAATTTTTGAAAAGGCAAATATCTCCCGATCTGTAGGAATCTGAGAGACAAAACTTATGTCACTTTGAGGGAACGTATATGTCAACAACATGTCAGAGTCATGTCAATGTATGTCCAGGAGTTTAGAGGATAAACACATTTTAATTATTCGAGATTATTCGAAAGTCAATTTTTGAAAAGGCAAATATCTCCGATCTGTAGGTATCTGAGAGACAAAACTTATGTCACTTTGAGGGAACGTATATGTCAACTTCATGTCAGAGTCACGTCAATGTATGTCCAAGAGTTTGGAGGATAGAGACATTTTAATTTTTCGAGATTATTCGAAAGTCAATTTTTGAAAATGCAAATATCTCCCGATCTGTTGGAATCTGAGAGACAAATCTTATGTCACTTTGAAGTAACGTACATGTCAACTTCATGTCAGAGTCACGTCAATGTATGTCCAAGGGTTTGAAGGACAGAGGCATTTTAATTTTTCGGGATTATTCGAAAGTCAATTTCTGAAAAGGCAAATATCTCCCGATCTGTAGGAACCTGAGAGACGAAACTTATGTCACTTTGAGGGAACGTATATGTCAACTTCATGTCAGAGTCACGTCAATGTATGTCCAAGAGTTTGGAGGATAGAGAGATTTAAATTTTTCGAGATTATTCGAAAGTCAATTACTGAAAAGGCAAATATCTCCCGATCTGTTGGAACCTGAGAGACGAAACTTATGTCACTTTGTGGGAACGTATATGTCAACTTCATGTCAGAGTCACGTCAATGTATGTCCAAGGGTTTGGAGGATAGAGAGATTTTAATTTTTCGAGATTATTCGAAAGTCAATTTATGTAAAGGCAAATATCTCCCGATCTGTAGGAATCTGAGAGTCAAACCTTATGTCACTTTGAGGTAACGTATATGTCAACTTCAAGTCAGAGTCATGTCAATGTATGTCCAAGGGTTTCGAGGATAGAGACATTTTAATTTTTCGAGATTATTCGAAAGTCAATTTCTGAAAAGGCAAATATCTCCCGATCTGTAGGAATCTGAGAGACAAAACTTATGTCACTTTGAGGTAACGTATATGTCAACTTCATGTCAGAGTCACGTCAATGTATGTCCAAGGGTTTGGAGGATAGAGACATTTTAATTTTTCCAAATTATTCGAAAGTCAATTTTTTAAAAGGCAAATATCTCTCGATCTGTAGGAATCTGAGAGACAAAACTTATGCCAATTTGAGGGAACGTATATGTCAACTTCATGTCACAGTCACGTCAATGTATGTCCAAGGGTTTGGAGGAGAGAGGCATTTTAATTTTGCGAGATTATTCGAAAGTCAATTTTTGAAAATTCAAATATCTCCCGATCTGTAGGAATCTGAGGGACAAAACTTATGTCACTTTAAGGGAACGTATATGTCAACTTCATGTCAGAGTCACGTCAATGTATGTCCAAGAGTTTGGAGGATAGAGACATTTTAATTTTTCGAGATTATTCGAAAGTCAATTTTTGAAAAGGCAAATATCTCCCGATCTGTAGGAATCTGAGAGACAAAACTTATGTCACTTTGAGGGAACGTATATGTCAACTTCATGTCAGAGTCACGTCAATGTATGTCCAAGGGGTTGGAGGATAGAAATATTTTAATTTTTCGAGATTATTTGATAGTCAATTTTTGAAAAGGCAAATATCTCCCGATCTGTAGGAAACTGAGAGACAAACAATATGTTACTTTGGGGGAACGTATATGTCAACTTCATGTCAGATTCACGTCAATGTGTGTCCAAGTGTTTGGAGGACAGAGGCATTTTAATTTTGCGAGATTATTCGAAAGTCAATTTTTGAAAAGGCAAATATCTTCCGATCTGTTTGAATCTGAGAGACAAAACTTATGTCACTTTGAGGTAACGTATATGTCAACTTCATGTCAGATTCACGTCAACGTATGTCCAAGGGTTTGGAGGATAGAGGCATTTTAATTTTACGAGATTATTCGAAAGTCAATTTCTGAAAAGGCAAATATCTCCCGTTCTGTAGGAATCTGAGAGACAAAACTTATGTCACTTTGAGGGAACGTATATGTCAACTACATGTCAGAGTCATGTCAATGTATGTCCAGGAGTTTAGAGGATAAACACATTTTAATTTTTCGTGATTATTCCAAAGTCAATTTTTGAAAAGGCAAATATATCCCGATCTGTAGGAATCTGAGAGACAACACTTATGTCAATTTGAGGGAACGTATATGTCAACTTCATGTCAGAGTCACGTCAATGTATGTCCAAGAGTTTGGAGGATAGAGACATTTTAATTTTTCGAGATTATTCGAAAGTCAATTTTTGAAAAGGCAAATATCTCCCGATCTGTTGGAATCTGAGTGACAAAACTTATGTCACTTTGAGGTATCGTATATGTCAACTTCATGTCAGACTCACGTCAATGTATGTCCAAGAGTTTGGAGGATAGAGACATTTTGATTTTTCGAGATTATTCGAAAGTCAATTTATGAAAAGGCAAATATCTCCCGATCTGTTGGAATCTGAGAGACAAAACTTATGTCACTTTGAGGTTACGTATATGTCAACTTCATGTCAGATTCACGTAAATGTATGTCCAAGAGTTTGGAGGATAGAGACATCTTAATTTTTCGAGATAATTCGAAAGTCAATTTTTGAAAAGGCAAATATCTCCCGATCTGTAGGAATCTGAGAACAAACCTGATGTCACTTTGAGGGAACGTATATGTCAACTTCTTCTCAGATTCACGTCAATGTATGTAAAAGGATTTGGAGTATAGAGACATTTAAATTTTTTGTGATTATTCGAAAGTCAATTTTTAAAAATTCAAATATCTCCCGATCTGTAGGAATCTGAGAGACAATACTTATGTCACTTTGAGGGAACGTATATGTAAACTTCATGTCAGAGTCACGTCAATGTATGTCCAAGGGTTTGGAGGATAGAGGCATTTAAATTTTTCGAGATTATTCGAAAGTCAATTTCTGAAAAGGCAAATATCTCCCGATCTGTAGGAATCTGAGAGACAAAACTTATGTCACTTTGAGGGAACGTATATGTCAAATTCATGTAAGAGTCATGTCAATGTATGTCCAAGGGTTTAGAGGATAAACACATTTTAATTTTTCGAGATTATTCCAAAGTCAATTTTTGAAAAGGCAAATATCTCCCGATCTGTTGGAATCTGAGAGACAAAACTTATGTCACTTTGAGGTAACGTATATGTCAACTTCATGTCAGAGGCACGTCAATGTATGTCCAAGGGTTTGGAGGATAGATATATTTTAATTTTTGAGTTTATTCGAAAGTCAATTTTTGAAAAGGCAAATATCTCCCGATCTGTAGGAATCTGAGAACAAACCTGATGTCACTTTGAGGGAACGTATATGTCATCTTCTTGTCAGATTCACGTCAATGTATGTAAAAGGGTTTGGAGGATAAACACATTTTAATTTTTCGAGATTATAGAAAGTCAATTTTTGAAAAGGCAAATATCTCCCGATCTGTAGGAATCTGAGAGACAAAACTTATGTCACTTTGAGGGAACGTATATGTCAACTTCATGTCAGACTCACGTCAATGTATGTCCAAGAGTTTGGAGGATAGAGACATTTTAATTTTTCGAGATTATTCGAAAGTCAATTTTTGAAAAGGCAAATATCTCCCAATCT
Organism: Zootermopsis nevadensis; assembly: GCF_977971745.1. Classification (NCBI taxonomy): domain Eukaryota; kingdom Metazoa; phylum Arthropoda; class Insecta; order Blattodea; family Termopsidae; genus Zootermopsis; species Zootermopsis nevadensis. The sequence continues at coordinate 138,407 of NW_028259346.1, read as the reverse complement.
GTTGGAATAGGAGAGACAAAACTTATGTCACTTTGAGGTAACGTATATGTCAACTTCATGTCAGATTCTCGTCAATGTATGTCCAAGAGTTTGGAGGATAGAGACATTTTAATTTTTCGAGATTATTCGAAAGTCAATTTTTGAAAAGGCAAATATCTCCCGATCTGTAGGTATCTGAGAGACAAAACTTATGTCACTTTGAGGGAACGTATATGTCAACTTCATGTCAGATTCACGTCAACGTATGTCCAAGGGTTTGGAGGATAGAGGCATTTAAATTTTACGAGATTATTCGAAAGTCAATTTCTGAAAAGGCAAATATCTCCCGTTCTGTAGGAATCTGAGAGACAAAACTTATGTCACTTTGAGGGAACGTATATGTCAACTACATGTCAGAGTCATGTCAATGTATGTCTAGGAGATTAGAGGATAAACACATTTTAATTTTTCGAGATTATTCCAAAGTCAATTTTTGAAAAGGCAAATATATCCCGATCTGTAGGAATCTGAGAGACAACACTTATGTCAATTTGAGGGAACGTATATGTCAACTTCATGTCAGAGTCACGTCAATGTATGTCCAAGAGTTTGGAGGATAGAGACATTTTAATTTTTCGAGATTATTCGAAAGTCAATTTTTGAAAAGGCAAATATCTCCCGATCTGTTGGAATCTGAGTGACAAAACTTATGTCACTTTGAGGTATCGTATATGTCAACTTCATGTCAGACTCACGTCAATGTATGTCCAAGAGTTTGGAGGATAGAGACATTTTGATTTTTCGAGATTATTCGAAAGTCAATTTATGAAAAGGCAAATATCTCCCGATCTGTTGGAATCTGAGAGACAAAACTTATGTCACTTTGAGGTTACGTATATGTCAACTTCATGTCAGAGGCACGTAAATGTATGTCCAAGAGTTTGGAGGATAGAGACATCTTAATTTTTCGAGATAATTCGAAAGTCAATTTTTGAAAAGGCAAATATCTCCCGATCTGTTGGAATCTGAGAACAAACCTGATGTCACTTTGAGGGAACGTATATGTCAACTTCTTCTCAGATTCACGTCAATGTATGTAAAAGGGTTTGGAGTATAGAGACATTTTAATTTTTTGTGATTATTCGAAAGTCAATTTTTGAAAATTCAAATATCTCCCGATCTGTAGGAATCTGAGAGACAAAACTTATGTCACTTTGAGGGAACGTATATGTCAACTTCATGTCAGAGTCACGTCAATGTATGTCCAATGGTTTGGAGGATAGAGACATTTAAATTTTTCGAGATTATTCGAAAGTCAATTTTAAAAGGCAAATATCTCCCGATCAGTAGGAATCTGAAAGACAAAGCTTATGTCACTTTGAGGGAACGTATATGTCAACTTCATGTCAGATTCACGTCAATGTGTGTCCAAGTGTTTGGAGGACAGAGGCATTTTAATTTTGCGATATTATTCGAAAGTCAATTTCTGAAAAGGCAAATATCTCCCGATCTGTAGGAATCTGAGAGACAAAACTTATGTCACTTTGAGGGAACGTATATGTCAACTTCATGTCAGAGGCACGTCAATGTATGTCCAAGGGTTTGGAGGATAGATATATTTTAATTTTTCGAGATTATTCGAAAGTCAATTTTTGAAAAGGCAAATATCTCCCGATCTGTAGGAATCTGAGAACAAACCTGATGTCACTTTGAGGGAACGTATATGTCAACTTCATGTCAGAGTCATGTCAATGTATGTCCAAGGGTTTAGAGGATAAGCACATTTTAATTTTTCGAGATTATTCCAAAGTCAATTTTTGAAAAGGCAAATATCTCCCGATCTGTTGGAATCTGAGAGACAAAACTTATGTCACTTTGAGGTAACGTATATGTCAACTTCATGTCAGAGGCACGTCAATGTATGTCCAAGGGTTTGGAGGATAGATATATTTTAATTTTTCGAGTTTATTCGAAAGTCAATTTTTGAAAAGGCAAATATCTCCCGATCTGTAGGAATCTGAGAACAAACCTGATGTCACTTTGAGGGAACGTATATGTCAACTTCTTGTCAGATTCACGTCAATGTATGTAAAAGGGTTTGGAGTATAGAGACATTTTAATTTTTTGAGATTATTCGAAAGTCAATTTTTCAAAAGGCAAATATCTCCCGATCTGTAGGAATCTGAGAGACAAAACTTATGTCACTTTGAGGGAACGTATATGTCAACTTCATGTCAGAGTCACGTCAATTTATGTCCAAGGGTTTGGAGGATAAACACATTTTAATTTTTCGAGATTATAGAAAGTCAATTTTTGAAAAGGCAAATATCTCCCGATCTGTAGGAATCTGAGAGACAACACTTATGTCACTTTGAGGGAACGTATATGTCAACTTCATGTCAGACTCACGTCAATGTATGTCCAAGAGTTTGGAGGATAGAGACATTTTAATTTTTCGAGATTATTCGAAAGTCAATTTTTGAAAAGGCAAATATCTCCCGATCTGTTGGAATCTGAGAGACAAAACTTATGTCACTTTGAGGGAACGTATATGTCAACTTCATGTCAGATTCACGTCAACGTATGTCCAAGGGTTTGGAGGATAGAGGCATTTAAATTTTTCGAGATTATTTGAAAGTCAATTTCTGAAAAGGCAAATATATCCCGATCTGTAGGAATCTGAGAGACAACACTTATGTCACTTTGAGGGAACGTATATGTCAACTTCATGTCAGAGTCATGTCAATGTATGTTCGAGAGTTTTTAGGATAGAGACATCTTAATTTTTCGAGATTATTCGAAAGTCAATTTTTGAAAAGGCAAATATCTCCCGATCTGTTGGAATCTGAGAGATAAACAATATGTCACTTTGAGGTAACGTATATGTCAACTTCATGTCAGAGGCACGTCAATGTATGTCCAAGGGTTTGGAGGATAGATATATTTTAATTTTTCGAGTTTATTCCAAAGTCAATTTTTGAAAAGGCAAATATCTCCCGATCTGTAGGAATCTGAGAACAAACCTGATGTCAATTTGAGGGAACGTATATGTCATCTTCATGTCAGATTCACGTCAATGTATGTCCAAGGGTTTGGAGGATAAACACATTTAAATTTTACGAGATTATTGAAAGTCAATTTTTGAAAAGGCAAATATCTCCCGATCTGTTGTAATCTGAGATACTAAACTTATGTCACTTTGAGGGAACGTATACGTCAACTTCATGTCAGAGTCACGTCAATGTATGTCGAAGGGTTTGGAGGATAGAGACTTTTAAATTTTTCGAGGTTATTCGAAAGTCAATTTTTGAAAAGGCAAATATCTCCCGATCTGTAGGAATCTGAGAGACAAAACTTATGTCACATTGAGGGAACGTATATGTCAACTTCATGTCAGAGTCACGTCAATGTATGTCGAAGGGTTTGGAGGATAGAGACATTTTAATTTATCGAAATTATTCGAAAGTCAATTTTTCAAAAGGCAAATATCTCCCGATCTGTAGGAATCTGAGAGACAAAACTTATGTCACTTTGAGGGAACGTATATTTCAACTTCATGTCAGAGTCACGTCAATGTATGTCCAAGGGTTTGGAGGACAGAGGCATTTTAATTTTGCGAGATTATTCGAAAGTCAATTTTTGGAAATTCAAATATCTCCCGATCTGAAGGAATCTGAGAGACAACACTTATGTCACTTTGAGGGAACGTATATGTAAACTTCATGACAGAGTCACGTCAATGTATGTCCAAAGGTTTGGAGGATAGGGATATTTAAATTTTTCGAGATTATTCGAAAGACAATTTTTGAAAATTCAAATATCTCCCGATCTGTAGGAACGTGAGAGACAAAACTTATGTCACTTTGAGGGAACGTATATGTCAACTTCATGTCAGAGTCACGTCAATGTATGTCCAAGGGGTTGGAGGATAGAGATATTTTAATTTTGCGAGATTATTCGAAAGTCAATTTTTGAAAAGGCAAATATCTCCCGATCTGTAGGAATCTGAGAGAAAACACTTATGTCACTTTGAGGGAACGTATATGTCAACTTCATGTCAGAGTCACGTCAATGTATGTCCAAGGGTTTGGAGGAGTGAGACATTTTAATTTTTCGAGATTATTCGAAAGACAATTTTTGAAAAGGCAAATATCTAGCGATCTGTTGGAATCTGAGAGCCAAAACTTATGTCACTTTGAGGGAACGTATATGTCAACTTCATGTCAGAGTCACGTCAATGTATGTAAAAGGGTTTGGAGGATAAACAAATTTTAATTCTTCGAGATTATAGAAAGTCAATTTCTGAAACGGCAAATATCTCCCGATCTGTAGGAATCTGAGAGACAAAATTTATGTCACTTTGAGGGAACGAATATGTCAACTTCATGTCAGAGTCACGTCACTGTATGTCCAAGGGTTTAGAGGATAAACACATTTTAATTTTTCGATATTATTCCAGAGTCAATTTTTGAAAAGGCAAATATATCCCGATCTGTAGGAATCTGAGTGACAACACTTATGTCACTTTGAGGGAACGTAAATGTCAACTTCATGTCAGATTCATGTCAATGTATGTCCAAGGGTTTGAAGGATAGAGATATTTTAATTTTTCGAGATTATTCGAAAGTCAATTTTTTAAAAGGCAAATATCTCCCGATCTGTAAGAATCTGAGAGACACCACTTATGTCACTTTGAGGGAACGTATATGTCAACTTCATGTCAGAGTCACGTCAATGTATGTCCAAGGGTTTGGAGGATAAAGACATTTTAATTATTCGAGATTATTCGAAAGTCAATTTTTGAAAAGGCAAATATCTCCCGATCTGTAGGAACCTGAGAGACGAAACTTATGTCACTTTGAGGGAACGTATATGTCAAGTTCATGTCAGAGTCATGTCAATGTATGTCCAAGAGTTTGGAGGATAGAGACATTTTAATTTTTCGAGATTATTCGAAAGTCAATTTTTGAAAAGGCAAATATCTCCTGATCTGTAGCAATCTGAGAGACAAAACTTATGTCACTTTGAGGGAACGTATATGTCAAGTTCATGTCAGAGTCATGTCAATGTATGTCCAAGAGTTTGGAGGATAGAGACATTTTAATTTTTCAAGATTATTCGAAAGTCAATTTTTGAAAAGGCAAATACCTCCCGATCTGTTGGAATCTGAGAGACAAAACTTATGTCACTTTGAGGTAAAGTATATGTCAACTTCATGTCAGAGGCACGTGAATGTATGTCCAAGAGTTTGGAGGATAGAGGTATTTTAATTTTTCGAGTTTATTCGAAAGTCAATTTTTGAAAAGGCAAATATCTCCCGATCTGTAGGAATCTGAGAACAAACCTGATGTCACTTTGAGGGAACGTATATGTCAACTTCATGTCAGATTCTCGTCAATGTATGTAAAAGGGTTTGGAGTATAGAGACTTTTTAATTTTTTGAGATTATTCGAAAGTAAATTTTTGAAAAGGCAAAAATCTCCCGATCTGTAGGAATCTGAGAGACAAAACTTATGTCACTTTGAGGGAACGTATATGTCAACTTCATGTCAGAGTCACGTCAATGTATGTAAAAGGGTTTGGAGGATAAACAAATTTTAATTCTTCGAGATTATAGAAAGTCAATTTCTGAAACGGCAAATATCTCCCGATCTGTAGGAATCTGAGAGACAAAATTTATGTCACTTTGAGGGAACGAATATGTCAACTTCATGTCAAAGTCACGTCACTGTATGTCCAAGGGTTTAGAGGATAAACACATTTTAATTTTTCGATATTATTCCAGAGTCAATTTTTGAAAAGGCAAATATATCCCGATCTGTAGGAATCTGAGTGACAACACTTATGTCACTTTGAGGGAACGTAAATGTCAACTTCATGTCAGATTCATGTCAATGTATGTCCAAGGGTTTGGAGGATAGAGATATTTTAATTTTTCGAGATTATTCGAAAGTCAATTTTTTAAAAGGCAAATATCTCCCGATCTGTAGGAATCTGAGAGACAAAACTTATGTCACTTTGAGGGAACGTATATGTCAACTTCATGTCAGTGTCACGTCAATGTATGTCCAAGAGTTTGGAGGATAGAGACATTTTAATTTTTCGAGATTATTCGAAAGTAAATTTTTGAAAAGGCTAATATCTCCCGATCTGTAAGAATCTGAGAGACACCACTTATGTCACTTTGAGGGAACGTATATGTCAACTTCATGTCAGAGTCACGTCAATGTATGTCCAAGGGTTTGGAGGATAGAGAGATTTTAATTTTTCGAGATTATTCGAAAGTCAATTTCTGAAAAGGCAAATATCTCCCGATCTGTAGGAACCTGAGAGACGAAACTTATGTCACATTGAGGGAACGTATATGTCAACTTCATGTCAGAGTCACGTCAATGTATGTCCAAGGGTTTGGAGGATAGAGAGATTTTAATTTTTTGAGGTTATTCGAAAGTCAATTTTTGTAAAGGCAAATATCTCCCGATCTGTAGGAATCTGAGAGACAAACCTTATGTCACTTTGAGGTAACGTGTATGTCAACTTCATGTCAGAGTCATGTCAATGTATGTCCAAGGGTTTCGAGGATAGAGACATTTTAATTTTTCGAGATTATTCGAAAGTCAATTTCTGAGAAGGCAAATATCTCCCGATCTGTAGGAATCTGAGAGACAAATCTTATGTCACTTTGAGGTAACGTATATGTCAACTTCATGTCAGAATCACGTCAATGTATGTCCAAGGGTTTGGAGGATAGAGACATTTTAATTTTTCGAAATTATTCGAAAGTCAATTTTTTAAAAGGCAAAATCTCCCGATCTGTATGAATCTGAGAGACAACACTTATGTCACTTTGAGGGAACGTATATGTCAACTTCATGTCAGAGTCACGTAAATGTATGTCCAAAGGTTTGGAGGATAGAGATATTTTAATTTTTCGAGATTATTCGAGAGTCAATTTTTGAAAAGGCAAATATCTCCCGATCTGTAGGAATGTGAGAGACAAAACTTATGTCACTTTGAGGGACTGTATATGTCAACTTCATGTCAGAATCACGTCAATGTATGTCCAAGGGTTTGGAGGATAGAGGCATTTTAATTTTTCGAGATTATTCGAAAGTCAATTTTTGAAAAGGCAAATATCTCCCGATCTGTAGGAATCTGAGAACAAACCTGATGTCACTTTGAGGGAACGTATATGTCAACTTCTTCTCAGATTCACGTCAATGTATGTAAAAGGGTTTGGAGTATAGAGATATTTTAATTTTTTGAGATTATTCGAAAGTCAATTTTTGAAAATTCAAATATCTCCCGATCTGTAGGAATCTGAGAGACAAAACTTATGTCACTTTGAGGGAACGTATATGTCAACTTCATGTCAGAGTCACGTCAATGTATGTCCAAGGGTTTGGAGGATAGAGACATTTAAATTTTTCGAGATTATTCGAAAGTCAATTATTAAAAGGCAAATATCTCCCGATCAGTAGGAATCTGAAAGACAAAGCTTATGTCACTTTGAGGGAACGTATATGTCAACTTCATGTCAGAGGCACGTCAATGTATGTCAAAGGGTTTGGAGGATAGATTTATTTTAATTTTTCGAGATTATTCGAAAGTCAATTTCTGGAAAGGCAAATATCTCCCGATCTGTAGGAATCTGAGAGACAAAACTTATGTCACTTTGAGGGAACGTATATGTCAAGTTCATGTCAGAGTCATGTCTATGTATGTCCAAGAGTTTGGAGGATAGAGACATTTTAATTTTTCAAAATTATTCGAAAGTCAATTTTTGAAAAGGCAAATATCTCCCGATCTGTTGGAATCTGAGAGACAAAACTTATGTCACTTTGAGGTAATGTATATGTCAACTTCATGTCAGAGGCACGTGAATGTATGTCCAAGAGTTTGGAGGATAGAGGTATTTTAATTTTTCGAGTTTATTCGAAAGTCAATTTTTGAAAAGGCAAATATCTCCCGATCTGTAGGAATCTGAGAACAAACCTGATGTCACTTTGAGGGAACGTATATGTCAACTTCATGTGAGATTCTCGTCAATGTATGTAAAAGGGTTTGGACTATAGAGACTTTTTAATTTTTTGAGATTATTCGAAAGTAAATTTTTGAAAAGGCAAAAATCTCCCGATCTTTAGGAATCTGAGAGACAAAACTTATGTCACTTTGAGGGAACGTATATGTCAACTTCATGTCAGAGTCACGTCAATGTATGTCCTAGTGTTTGGAGTAGTGAGACATTTTAATTTTTCGAGATTATTCGAAAGTCAATTTTTGAAAAGGCAAATATCTCCCGATCTGTAGGAATCTGAGATACAAAACTTATGTCACTTTGAGGGAACGTATACGTCAACTTCATGTCAGAGTCACGTCAATGTATGTCCAAGAGTTTGGAGAATAGAGACATTTAAATTTTTCGAGATTATTCGAAAGTCAATTTTTGAAAAGGCAAATATCTACCGATCTGTAGGAATCTGAGAGACAAAACTTATGTCACTTTGAGGGAACGTATATGTCAACTTCATGTCAGAGTCACGTTTATGTATGTCGAAGGGTTTGGAGGATAGAGACATTTTAATTTATCGAAATTATTCGAAAGTCAATTTTTCAAAAGGCTAATATCTCCCGATCTGTAGGAATCTGAGAGACAAAACTTGTGTCACTTTGAGGGAACGTATATTTCAACTTCATGTCAGAGTCACGTCAATGTATATAAAAGGATTTGGAGGACAGAGGCATTTTAATTTTGCGAGATTATTCGAAAGTCAATTTTTGAAAATTCAAATATCTCCCGATCTGAAGGAATCTGAGAGACAACACTTATGTCACTTTGAGGTAACGTATATGTCAACTTCATGTCAGAGTCACGTCAATGTATGTCCAAAGGTTTGGAGGATAGAGATATTTAAATTTTTCGAGATTATTCGAAAGTCAATTTTTGAAAATTCAAATATCTCCCGATCTATAGGAACGTGAGAGACAAAACTTATGTCACTTTGAGGGAACGTATATGTCAACTTCATGTCAGAGTCACGTCAATGTATGTCCAAAGGTTTGGAGGATAGAGATATTTAAATTTATCGAGATTATTCGAAAGTCAATTCTTAAAAATTCAAATATCTCCCGATCTGTTGGAACGTGAGAGACAAAACTTATGTCACTTTGAGGGAACGTATATGTCAACTTCATGTCAGAGTCACGTCAATGTATGTCCAAGGGGTTAGAGGATAGAAATATTTTAATTTTGCGAAATTATTCGAAAGTCAATTTTTGAAAAGGCAAATATCTCCCGATCTGTAGGAATCTGAGAGACAACACTTATGTCACTTTGAGAGAACGTATATGTCAACTTCATGTCAGAGTCACGTCAATGTATGTCCAAGTGTTTGGAGGATAGAGATATTTTAATTTTTCGAGATTATTCGAAAGTCAATTTTAGAAAAGGCAAATATCTCCCGATCTGTAGGTATCTGAGAGACAAAACTTATGTCACTTTGAGGAAACGTATATGTCAACTTCATGTCAGATTCACGTCAAAGTATGTCCAAGGGTTTGGAGGATAGAGGCATTTTAATTTTTCGAGATTATTCGAAAGTCAATTTCTGAAAAGGCAAATATCTCCCGATCTGTAGAAATCTGAGAGACAAAACTTATGTCACTTTGAGGGAACGTATATGTCAACTTCATGTCAGAGTCTTGTCAATGTATGTCCAATGGTTTAGAGGATAAACACATTTTAATATTTCGATATTATTCCAAAGTCAATTTTTGAAAAGGCAAATATATCCCGATCTGTAGGAATCTGAGTGACAAGACTTATGTCACTTTGAGGGAACGTATATGTCAACATCATGTCAGAGTCATGTCAATGTATGTCCAAGGGTTTGGAGGATAGAGATATTTTAATTTTTCGAGATTATTCCTAAGTCAATTTATTAAAAGGCATATATCTCCCGATCTGTAGGAATCTGAGAGACAAAACTTATGTCACTTTGAGGGAACGTATATGTCAACTTCATGTCAGAGTCACGTCAATGTATGTCCAATGGTTTGGAGGATAGAGATATTTTAATTTTTCGATATTATTCGAAAGTCAATTTTTGAAAAGGCAAATATCTCCCGATCTGTTGGTATCTGAGATACAAAACTTATGCCACTTTGAGGGAACGTATATGTCAACTTCATGTCAGATTCACGTCAAAGTATGTCCAAGGGGTTGGAGGATAGAGGCATTTTAATTTTTCGAGATAATTCGAAAGTCAATTTTTGAAAAGTCAAATATCTCCCGATCTGTAGGAATCTGAGAGACAAAACTTATGTCACTTTGAGGGAACGTATATGTCAACTTCATGTCAGAGTCACGTCAATGTATGTCCAAGGATTTAGAGGATAAACACATTTAAATTTTTCGAGATTATTCGAAAGTTAATTTTTGAAAAGGCAAACATCTTCCGATCTGTTTGAATCTGAGAGACAAAACTTATGTCACTTTGAGGTAACGTATATGTCAACTTCATGTCAGAGTCACGTCAATGTATGTCCAAGGGTTCGGAGGATAATCAAATTTTAATTCCTCGAGATTATAGAAAGTCAATTTTTGAAACGGCAAATATCTCCCGATCTGTAGGAATCTGAGAGACAAAACTTATGTCACTTTGAGGGAACGTATATGTCAACTTCATGTCAGAGTCACGGCAAAGTATGTCCAAGGGTTTAGAGGATAAACACATCTTAATTTTTCGATATTATTCCAAAGTCAATTTTTGAAAAGGCTAATATATCCCGATCTGTAGGAATCTGAGTGACAACACTTATGTCACTTTGAGGGAACGTAAATGTCAACTTCATGTCAGAGTCATGTCAATGTATGTCCAAGGGTTTGGAGGATAGAGATATTTTAATTTTTCGAGATTATTCGAAAGTCAATTTTTTAAAAGGCAAATATCTCCCGATCTGTAGGAATCTGAGAGACAAAACTTATGTCACTTTGAGGGAACGTATATGTCAACTTCATGTCAGAGTCACGTCAATGTACGTCCAAGAGTTTGGAGGATAGAGACATTTTAATTTTTCGAGATTATTCGAAAGTAAATTTTTGAAAAGGCAAATATCTCCCGATCTGTAAGAATCTGAGAGACACCACTTATGTCACTTTGAGGGAACGTATATGTCAACTTCTTGTCAGAGGCACGTCAATGTATGTCTAAGGGTTTGCAGGATAGTGATATTTTAATTTTTCGAGATTATTCGAAAGTCAATTTATGAAAAGGCAAATATCTCCCGATCTGTTAGAATCTGAGAGACAAAACTTATGTCACTTTGATGTAATGTATATGTCAACTTCATGTCAGAGGCACGTCAATGTATGTCCAAGAGTTTGGAGGATAGAGGTATTATAATTTTTCGAGTTTATTCGAAAGTCAATTTTTGTACAGGCAAATATCTCCCGATCTGTAGGAATCTGAGAACAAACCTGATGTCACTTTGAGGGAACGTATATGTCAACTTCATGTCAGATTCACGTCAATGTATGTAAAAGGGTTTGGAGTATAGAGACTTTTTAATTTTTTGAGATTATTCGAAAGTCAATTTTTGAAAAGGCAAAAATCTCCCGATCTGTAGGAATCTGAGAGACAAAACTTATGTCACTTTGAGGGAACGTATATGTCAACTTCATGACAGAGTCACGTCAATGTATGTACAAGGGTTTGGAGGATAGAGATATTTTAATTTTTCGACATTATTCGAAAGTCAATTTTTGAAAAGGCAAATATCTCCCGATCTGTAGGTATCTGAGAGACAAAACTTATGTCACTTTGAGGAAACGTATATGTCAACTTCGTGTCAGATTCACGTCAAAGTATGTCGAAGTGTTTGGAGGATAGAGGCATTTTAATTTTTCGAGATTATTCGAAAGTCAATTTCTGAAAAGGCAAATATCTCCCGATCTGTAGGAATCTGAGAGACAAAACTTATGTCACTTTGAGTCAACGTATATGTCAACTTCATGTCAGATTCACGTCAATCTATGTCCAAGGGTTTGGAGTATAGAGACATTTTAATTTTTCGAGATTATTCGAAAGTCAATTTCTGAAAAACTCAAATATCTCCCGATCTGTAGGAATCTGAGAGACAAAACTTATGTCACTTTGAGGGAACGTATATGTCAACTTCATGTCAGAGTCACGTCAATGTGTGTCTAAGTGTTTGGAGGATAGAGACATTTAAATTTTTCGAGATTATTCGAAAATCAATTTTTCAAAAGGCAAATATCTCCCGATCTGTAGGAATCTGAGAGACAGAACTTATGTCACTCTAAGGGAACGTATATGTCAACTTCATGTCAGAGTCACATCAATGTATGTCCAAGGGTTTGAAGGACAGAGGCATTTAAATTTTTCGAGATTATTCGAAAGTCAATTTTTGAAAAGGCAAATATCTCCCGATCTGTTAGAATCTGAGAGACACCACTTATGGCACTTTGAGGGAACGTATATGTCAACTTCATTTCAGAGTCAAGTCAATGTATGTCCAAGGGTTTGGAGGATAAAGACATTTTAATTATTCGAGATTATTCGAAAGTCAATTTTTGAAAAGGCAAATATCTCCCGATCTGTAGGAACCTGAGAGACAAAACTTATGTCACTTTGAGGGAACGTATATGTCAACTTCATGTCAGATTCACGTCAAAGTATGTCCAAGGGTTTGGAGGATAGAGGCATTTTAATTTTTCGAGATTATTCGAAAGTCAATTTCTGAAAAGTCAAATATCTCCCGATCTGTAGGAATCTGAGAGACAAATCTTATGTCACTTTGAGGGAACGTATATGTCAACTTCATGTCAGAGTCAGGTCAATGTATGTCCAAGGGTTTGGAGGATAGAGGCATTTTAATTTTTCGAGATTATTCGAAAGTCAATTTCTGAAAAGGCAAATATCTCCCGATCTGTAGGAACGTGAGAGACAAAACTTATGTCACTTTGAGGGAACGTATATGTAACTTCATGTCAGAGTCACGTCAATGTATGTCCAAGGGGTTGGAGGATAGAGATATTTTAATTTTGCGAGATTATTCGAAAGTCAATTTTTGGAAAGGCAAATATCTCCCGATCTGTAGGAATCTGAGAGACAACACTTATGTCACTTTGAGGGAACGTATATGTCAACTTCATGTCAGAGTCACGTCAATGTATGTCCAAGGGTTTGGAGGAGTGAGACATTTAAATTTTTCGAGATTATTCGAAAGTCAATTTTTGAAAAGGCAAATATCTAGCGATCTGTTGGAATCTGAGAGCCAAAACTTATGTCACTTTGAGGGAACGTATATGTCAACTTCATGTCAGAGTCACGTTAATGTATGTCCAAGGGTTTGGAGGATAGAGATATTTTAATTTTTTGAGATTATTCGAAAGTCAATTTTTGAAAAGGCAAATATCTCCCGATCTGTAGGTATCTGAGAGACAAAACTTATGTCACTTTGAGGAAACGTATATGTCAACTTCATGTCAGATTCACGTCAAAGTATGTCCAAAGGTTTGGAGGATAGAGGCATTTTAATTTTTCGAGATTATTCGAAAGTCAATTTCTGAAAAGGCAAATATCTCCCGATCTTTAGGAATCTGAGAGACAAAACTGATGTCACTTTGAGGGAACGTATATGTCAACTTCATGTCAGAGTCACGTCAAAGTATGTCAAAGGGTTTAGAGGATAAACACATTTTAATTTTTCGATATTATTCCAAAGTCAATTTTTGAAAAGGTAAATATATCCCGATCTGTAGGAATCTGAGTGACAACACTTATGTCACTTTGAGGGAACGTATTTGTCAACTTCATGTCAGAGTGACGTCAATGTATGTCCAAGAGTTTGGAGAATAGAGACATTTTAATTTTTTGAGATTATTCGAAAGTCAATTTTTGAAAAGGAAAATATCTCCCGATCTGTAGGAATCTGAGAGACAAAACTTATGTCACTTTGAGGGAACGTATATGTCAACTTCATGTCAGAGTCTCGTCAATGTATGTCCAAGGGTTTGGAGGATAGAGACATTTTAATTTTTCGAGATTATTCGAAAGTCAATTTTTCAAAAGGCAAATATCTCCCAATCTGTAGGAATCTGAGAGACAAAACTTATGTCACTCTAAGGGAACGTATATGTCAACTTCATGTCAGAGTCACGTCAATGTATGTCCAAGGGTGTGAAGGACAGAGGCATTTTAATTTTTCGAGATTATTCGAAAGTCAATTTTTGAAAAGGCAAATATCTCCCGATCTGTAAGAATCTGAAAGACACCACTTATGTCACTTTGAGTTTACGTATATGTCCACTTCATGTCAGATTCACGTCAAAGTATGTCCAAGGGTTTGGAGGATAGAGGCATTTTAATTTTTCGAGATTATTCGAAAGTCAATTTCTGAAAAGTCAAATATCTCCCGATCTGTAGGAATCTGAGAGACAAATCTTATGTCACTTTGAGGGAACGTATATGTCAACTTCGTGTCAGAGTCACGTCAATGTATGTCCAAGGGTTTGGAGGATAGAGATATTTTAATTTTTCGAGATTATTCGAAAGTCAATTTTTGAAAAGGCAAATATCTCCCGATCTGTTAGTATCTGAGATACAAAACTTATGTCACTTTGAGGGAATGTATATGTCAACTTCATGTCAGATTCACGTCAAAGTATGTCCAAGGGTTTGGAGGAGAGAGGCATTTAAATTTTTCGAGATAATTCGAAAGTCAATTTCTGAAAAGTCAAATATCTCCCGATCTGTAGGAATCTGAGAGACAAAACTTATGTCACTTTGAGGGAACGTATATGTCAACTTCATGTCAGAGTCACGTCAATGTATGTCCAAGGATTTAGAGGATCAACACATTTAAATTTTTCGAGATTATTCGAAAGTTAATTTTTGAAAAGGCAAACATCTCCCGATCTGTTTGAATCTGAGAGACAAAACTTATGTCACTTTGAGGGAACGTATATGTCAACTTCATGTCAGATTCACGTCAAAGTATGTCCAAGGGTTTTTAGGATAGAGGCATTTTAATTTTTCGAGATTATTCGAAAGTCAATTTCTGAAAAGTCAAATATCTCCCGATCTGTAGGAATCTGAGAGACAAATCTTATGTCACTTTGAGGGAACGTATATGTGAACTTCATGTCAGAGTCACGTCAATGTATGTCCAAGGGTTTGGAGGATAGAGGCTTTTTAATTTATCGAGATTATACGAAAGCCAATTTTTCAAAAGGCAAATATCTCCCGATCTGTAGGAACGTGAGAGACAAAACTTATGTCACTTTGAGGGAACGTATATGTCAACTTCATGTCAGAGTCACGTCAATGTATGTCCAAGGGGTTGGAGGATAGAGATATTTTAATTTTGCGAGATTATTCGAAAGTCAATTTTTGAAAAGGCAAATATCTCCCGATCTGTAGGAATCTGAGAGACAACACTTATGTCACTTTGAGGGAACGTATATGTCAACTTCATGTCAGAGTCTTGTCAATGTATGTCCAAGGGTTTGGAGGAGTGAGACATTTTAATTTTTCGAGATAATTCGAAAGTCAATTTTTGAAAAGGCAAATATCTAGCGATCTGTTGGAATCTGAGAGCCAAAACTTATGTCACTTTGAGGGAACGTATATGTCAACTTCATGTCAGAGTCACGTCAATGTATGTACAAGGGTTTGGAGGATAGAGACATTTTAATTTTTCGAGATTATTCGAAAGTCAATTTATGAAAAGGCAAATATCTCCCGATCTGTAGGAATCTGAGAGACAAACCTTATGTCACTTTGAGGGAACGTATATGTCAACTTCATGTCAGAGTCACGTCAATGTATGTTGAAGGGTTTGGAGGAGTGAGACATTTTAATTTTTCGAGATTATTCGAAAGTCAATTTTTGAAAAGGCAAATATCTAGCGATCTGTTGGAATCTGAGAGCCAAACCTTATGTCACTTTGAGGGAACGTATATGTCAACTTCATGACAGAGTCACGTCAATGTATGTCCAAGGGTTTGGAGGATAGATATATTTCAATTTTTCGAGATTATTCGAAAGTCAATTTTTGAAAAGGCAAATATCTCCCGATCTGTAGGTATCTGAGAGACAAAACTTATGTCACTTTGAGGAAACGTATATGTCAACTTCATGTCAGATTCACGTCAAAGTATGTCCAAAGGTTTGGAGGATAGAGGCATTTTAATTTTTCGAGATTATTCGAAAGTCAATTTCTGAAAAGGCAAATATCTCCCGATCTGTAGGAACCTGAGAGACAAAACTTATGTCACTTTGAGGGAACGTATATGTCAACTTCATGTCAGAGTCTCGTCAATGTATGTCCAAGGGTTTGGAGGATAGAGACATTTAAATTTTTCGAGATTATTCGAAAGTCAATTTTTCAAAAGGCAAATATCTCCCAATCTGTAGGAATCTGAGAGACAAAACTTATGTCACTCTAAGGGAACGTATATGTCAACTTCATGTCAGAGTCACGTCAATGTATGTCCAAGGGTGTGAAGGACAGAGGCATTTTAATTTTTCGAGATTATTCGAAAGTCAATTTTTGAAAAGGCAAATATCTCCCGATCTGTAAGAATCTGAGAGACACCACTTATGTCACATTGAGGGAACGTATATGTCAACTTCATGTCAGAGTCACGTCAATGTATGTCCAAGAGTTTGGAGGATAAAGGCATTTTAATTATTCGAGATTATTCGAAAGTCAATTTTTGAAAAGGCAAATATCTCCCGATCTGTAGGAACCTGAGAGACGAAACTTATGTCACTTTGAGTTTACGTATATGTCCACTTCATGTCAGATTCACGTCAAAGTATGTCCAAGGGTTTGGAGGATAGAGGCATTTTAATTTTTCGAGATTATTCGAAAGTCAATTTCTGAAAAGTCAAATATCTCCCGATCTGTAGGAATCTGAGAGACATATCTTATGTCACTTTGAGGGAACGTATATGTCAACTTCATGTCGGAGTCACGTCAATGTATGTCCAAGGGTTTGGAGGATAGAGATATTTTAATTTTTCGAGATTATTCGAAAGTCAATTTTTGAAAAGGCAAATATCTCCCGATCTGTTAGTATCTGAGATACAAAACTTATGTCACTTTGAGGGAATGTATATGTCAACTTCATGTCAGATTCACGTCAAAGTATGTCCAAGGGTTTGGAGGAGAGAGGCATTTAAATTTTTCGAGATAATTCGAATGTCAATTTCTGAAAAGTCAAATATCTCCCGATCTGTAGGAATCTGAGAGACAAAACTTATGTCACTTTGAGGGAACGTATATGTCAACTTCATGTCAGAGTCACGTCAATGTATGTCCAAGGATTTAGAGGATAAACACATTTAAATTTTTCGAGATTATTCGAAAGTTAATTTTTGAAAAGGCAACCATCTCCCGATCTGTTGGTATCTGAGATACAAAACTTATGTCACTTTGAGGGAACGTATATGTCAACTTCATGTCAGATTCACGTCAAAGTATGTCCAAGGGTTTGGAGGATAGAGGCATTTTAATTTTTCGAGATAATTCGAAAGTCAATTTTTGAAAAGTCAAATATCTCCCGATCTGTAGGAATCTGAGAGACAAAACTTATGTCACTTTGAGGGAACGTATATGTTAACTTCATGTCAGAGTTACGTCAATGTATGTCCAAGGATTTAGAGGATAAACACATTTTAATTTTTCGAGAATATTCGAAAGTTAATTTTTGAAAAGGCAAACATCTCCCGATCTGTTTGAATCTGAGAGACAAAACTTATGTCACTTTGAGGTAACGTATATGTCAACTTCATGTCAATGGCACGTGAATGTATGTCCAAGGGTTTGGAGGATAAAGACATTTTAATTATTCGAGATTATTCGAAAGTCAATTTTTGAAAAGGCAAATATCTCCCGATCTGTAGGAACCTGAGAGACGAAACTTATGTCACTTTGAGGGAACGTATATGTCAACTTCATGTCAGATTCACGTCAAAGTATGTCCAAGGGTTTGGAGGATAGAGGCATTTTAATTTTTCGAGATTATTCGAAAGTCAATTTCTGAAAAGTCAAATATCTCCCGATCTGTAGGAATCTGAGAGCAAATCTTATGCCACTTTGAGGGAACGTATATGTCAACTTCATGTCAGAGTCACGTCAATGTATGTCCAAGGGTTTGGAGGATAGAGGCATTTTAATTTTTCGAGATTATTCGAAAGTCAATTTTTCAAAAGGCAAATATCTCCCGATCTGTTGGAACGTGAGAGACAAAACTTATGTCACTTTGAGGGAACGTATATGTCAACTTCATGTCAGAGTCACGTCAATGTATGTCCAAGGGGTTGGAGGATAGAGATATTTTAATTTTTCGATATTATTCGAAAGTCAATTTTTGAAAAGGCAAATATCTCCCGATCTGTAGGAATCTGAGAGACAACACTTATGTCACTTTGAGGGAACGTATATGTCAACTTCATGTCAGTGTCACGTCAATGTATGTCCAAGGGTTTGGAGGATAGAGACATTTTAGTTTTTCGAGATTATTCGAAAGTCAATTTCTGAAAAGGCAAATATCTCCCGATCTGTAGGAATCTGAGAGACAAAACTTATGTCAGTTTGAGGGAACGTATATGTCAACTTCATGTCAGAGTCACGTCAATGTATGTCCAAGGGTTTGGAGGAGTGAGACATTTTAATTTCTCGAGATTATTCGAAAGTCAATTTTTGAAAAGGCAAATATCTAGCGATCTGTTGGAATCTGAGAGCCAAAACTTATGTCACTTTGAGGGAACGTATATGTCAACTTCATGTCAGAGTCACGTCAATGTATGTCCAAGGGTTTGGAGGATAGAGATATTTAAATTTTTCGAGATTATTCGAAAGTCAATTTTTGAAAATTCAAATATCTCCCGATCTGTAGGTATCTGAGAGACAAAACTTATGTCACTTTGAGGAAACGTATATGTCAACTTCATGTCAGATTCACGTCAAGGTATGCCCAAGGGTTTGGAGGATAGAGGCATTATAATTTTTCGACATTATTTGAAAGTCAATTTCTGAAAAGGCAAATATCTCCCGATCTGTAGGAATCTGAGAGACAAAACTTATGTCACTTTGAGGGAACGTATATGTCAACTTCATGTCAGAGTCACGTCAATGTATGTCGAAGGGTTTAGAGGATAAACACATTTTAATTTTTCGAGATTATTCCAAAGTCAATTTTTGAAAAAGCCAATATATCCCGATCTGTAGGAATCTGAGTGACAACACTTATGTCACTATGAGGGAACGTATATTTCAACTTCATGTCAGAGTCACGTCAATGTATGTCCAAGAGTTTGGAGGATAGAGACATTTTAATTTTTCGTGATTATTCGAAAGTCAATTTTTGAAAAGGCAAATATCTCCCGATCTGTTAGAATCTGAGAGACAAAACTTATGTCACTTTGAGGTAACGTATATGTCAACTTCATGTCAGAGGCACGTCAATGTATGTCCAAGGGTTTGGAGGATAGAGATATTTTAATTTTTCGAGATTATTCGAAAGTCAATTTCTGAAAAGGCAAATATCTCCCGATCTGTAGGAATCTGAGAGACAAAACTTATGTCACTTTGAGGGAACGTATATGTCAACTTCATGTCAGAGTCACGTCAATGTATGTCCAAGGGTTTGGAGGATAAACACATTTTAATTTTTCGAGATAAAAGAAAGTCAATTTTTGAAAAGGCAAATATCTCCCGATCTGTAGGAAACTGAGAGACAAAACTTATGTCACTTTGAGGGAACGTATATGTCAACTTCATGTCAGAGTCACGTCAATGTATGTAAAAGAGTTTGGAGGATAGAGACATTTAAATTTTTTGAGATTATTCGAAAGTCAATTTTTGAAAAGGAAAATATCTCCCGATCTGTAGGAATCTGAGAGACAAAACTTATGTCACTTTGAGGGAACGTATATGTCAACTTCACGTCAGAGTCTCGTCAATGTATGTCCAAGGGTTTGGAGGATAGAGACATTTTAATTTTTCGAGATTATTCGAAAGTCAATTTTTCAAAAGGCAAATATCTCCCGATCTGTAGGAATCTGAGAGACAAAACTTATGTCACTCTAAGGGAACGTATATGTCAACTTCATGTCAGAGTCACGTCAATGTATGTCCAAGGGTTTGAAGGACAGAGGCATTTTAATTTTTCGAGATTATTCGAAAGTCAATTTTTGAAAAGGCAAATATCTCCCGATCTGTAAGAATCTGAGAGACACCACTTATGTCACTTTGAGGGAACGTATATGTCAACTTCATGTCAGAGTCACGTCAATGTATGTCCAAGAGTTTGGAGGATAAAGACATTTTAATTATTCGAGATTATTCGAAAGTCAATTTTTGAAAAGGCAAATATCTCCCGATCTGTAGGAACCTGAGAGACGAAACTTATGTCACTTTGAGTGAACGTATATGTCCACTTCATGTCAGAGTCTTGTCAATGTATGTCCAAGGGTTTGGAGGAGTGAGACATTTTAATTTTTCGAGATAATTCGAAAGTTAATTTTTGAAAAGGCAAATATCTAGCGATCTGTTGGAATCTGAGAGCCAAAACTTATGTCACTTTGAGGGAACGTATATGTCAACTTCATGTCAGAGTCACGTCAATGTATGTACAAGGGTTTGGAGGATAGAGACATTTTAATTTTTCGAGATTATTCGAAAGTCAATTTATGAAAAGGCAAATATCTCCCGATCTGTAGGAATCTGAGAGACAAACCTTATGTCACTTTGAGGGAACGTATATGTCAACTTCATGTCAGAGTCACGTCAATGTATGTCGAAGGGTTTGGAGGAGTGAGACATTTTAATTTTTCGAGATTATTCGAAAGTCAATTTTTGAAAAGGCAAATATCTAGCGATCTGTTGGAATCTGAGAGCCAAACCTTATGTCACTTTGAGGGAACGTATATGTTAACTTCATGACAGAGTCACGTCAATGTATGTCCAAGGGTTTGGAGGATAGATATATTTCAATTTTTCGAGATTATTCGAAAGTCAATTTTTGAAAAGGCAAATATCTCCCGATCTGTAGGTATCTGAGAGACAAAACTTATGTCACTTTGAGGAAACGTATATGTCAACTTCATGTCAGATTCACGTCAAAGTATGTCCAAAGGTTTGGAGGATAGAGGCATTGTAATTTTTCGAGATTATTCGAAAGTCAATTTCTGAAAAGGCAAATATCTCCCGATCTGTAGGAATCTGAGAGACAAAACTTATGTCACTTTGAGGGAACGTATATGTCAACTTCATGTCAGAGTCTCGTCAATGTATGTCCAAGGGTTTGGAGGATAAAGACATTTAAATTTTTCGAGATTATTCGAAAGTCAATTTTTCAAAAGGCAAATAACTCCCAATCTGTAGGAATCTGAGAGACAAAACTTATGTCACTCTAAGGGAACGTATATGTCAACTTCATGTCAGAGTCACGTCAATGTATGTCCAAGGGTGTGAAGGACAGAGGCATTTTAATTTTTCGAGATTATTCGAAAGTCAATTTTTGAAATGGCAAATATCTCCCGATCTGTAAGAATCTGAGAGACACCACTTATGTCACATTGAGGGAACGTATATGTCAACTTCATGTCAGAGTCACGTCAATGTATGTCCAAGAGTTTGGAGGATAAAGACATTTTAATTATTCG
Source organism: Zootermopsis nevadensis (assembly GCF_977971745.1). NCBI lineage: Eukaryota > Metazoa > Arthropoda > Insecta > Blattodea > Termopsidae > Zootermopsis > Zootermopsis nevadensis. The sequence continues at coordinate 116,727 of NW_028259346.1, read as the reverse complement.
AGATTATTCGAAAGTCAATTTTTGAAAAGGCAAATATCTCCCGATCTGTAGGAACCTGAGAGACGAAACTTATGTCACTTTGAGTTTACGTATATGTCCACTTCATGTCAGATTCACGTCAAAGTATGTCCAAGGGTTTGGAGGATAGAGGCATTTTAATTTTTCGAGATTATTCGAAAGTCAATTTCTGAAAAGTCAAATATCTCCCGATCTGTAGGAATCTGAGAGACATATCTTATGTCACTTTGAGGGAACGTATATGTCAACTTCATGTCGGAGTCACGTCAATGTATGTCCAAGGGTTTGGAGGATAGAGATATTTTAATTTTTCGAGATTATTCGAAAGTCAATTTTTGAAAAGGCAAATATCTCCCGATCTGTTAGTATCTGAGATACAAAACTTATGTCACTTTGAGGGAATGTATATGTCAACTTCATGTCAGATTCACGTCAAAGTATGTCCAAGGGTTTGGAGGAGAGAGGCATTTAAATTTTTCGAGATAATTCGAAAGTCAATTTCTGAAAAGTCAAATATCTCCCGATCTGTAGGAATCTGAGAGACAAAACTTATGTCACTTTGAGGGAACGTATATGTCAACTTCATGTCAGAGTCACGTCAATGTATGTAAAAGGATTTAGAGGATAAACACATTTAAATTTTTCGAGATTATTCGAAAGTTATTTTTTGAAAAGGCAACCATCTCCCGATCTGTTGGTATCTGAGATACAAAACTTATGTCACTTTGAGGGAACGTATATGTCAACTTCATGTCAGATTCACGTCAAAGTATGTCCAAGGGTTTGGAGGATAGAGGCATTTTAATTTTTCGAGATAATTCGAAAGTCAATTTTTGAAAAGTCAAATATCTCCCGATCTGTAGGAATCTGAGAGACAAAACTTATGTCACTTTGAGGGAACGTATATGTTAACTTCATGTCAGAGTTACGTCAATGTATGTCCAAGGATTTAGAGGATAAACACATTTTAATTTTTCGAGAATATTCGAAAGTTAATTTTTGAAAAGGCAAACATCTCCCGATCTGTTTGAATCTGAGAGACAAAACTTATGTCACTTTGAGGTAACGTATATGTCAACTTCATGTCAATGGCACGTGAATGTATGTCCAAGGGTTTGGAGGATAAAGACATTTTAATTATTCGAGATTATTCGAAAGTCAATTTTTGAAAAGGCAAATATCTCCCGATCTGTAGGAACCTGAGAGACGAAATTTATGTCACTTTGAGGGAACGTATATGTCAACTTCATGTCAGATTCACGTCAAAGTATGTCCAAGGGTTTGGAGGATAGAGGCATTTTAATTTTTCGAGATTATTCGAAAGTCAATTTCTGAAAAGTCAAATATCTCCCGATCTGTAGGAATCTGAGAGCAAATCTTATGCCACTTTGAGGGAACGTATATGTCAACTTCATGTCAGAGTCACGTCAATGTATGTCCAAGGGTTTGGAGGATAGAGGCATTTTAATTTTTCGAGATTATTCGAAAGTCAATTTTTCAAAAGGCAAATATCTCCCGATCTGTTGGAACGTGAGAGACAAAACTTATGTCACTTTGAGGGAACGTATATGTCAACTTCATGTCAGAGTCACGTCAATGTATGTCCAAGGGGTTGGAGGATAGAGATATTTTAATTTTTCGATATTATTCGAAAGTCAATTTTTGAAAAGGCAAATATCTCCCGATCTGTAGGAATCTGAGAGACAACACTTATGTCACTTTGAGGGAACGTATATGTCAACTTCATGTCAGTGTCACGTCAATGTATGTCCAAGGGTTTGGAGGATAGAGACATTTTAATTTTTCGAGATTATTCGAAAGTCAATTTATGAAAAGGCAAATATCTCCCGATCTGTAGGAATCTGAGAGACAAAACTTATGTCACTTTGAGGGAACGTATATGTCAACTTCATGTCAGAGTCACGTCAATGTATGTCCAAGGGTTTAGAGGATAAACACATTTTAATTTTTCGATATTATTCCAAAGTCAATTTATGAAATGGCAAATATCTCCCGATCTGTAGGAATCTGAGAGACAAAACTTATGTCAGATTGAGGGAACGTATATGTCAACTTCATGTCAGAGTCACGTCAATGTATGTCCAAGGGTTTGGAGGATAGAGATATTTTAATTTTTCGAGATTATTCGAAAGTCAATTTTTGAAAAGGCAAATATCTCCCGATCTGTAGGTATCTGAGAGACAAAACTTATGTCACTTTGAGGAAACGTATATGTCAACTTCATGTCAGATTCACGTCAAAGTATGTCAAAGGGTTTGGAGGATAGAGGCATTTTAATTTATCGAGATTATTCGAAAGTCAATTTCTGAAAAGGCAAATATCTCCCGATCTGTAGGAACGTGAGAGACAAAACTTATGTCACTTTGAGGGAACGTATATGTCAACTTTATGTCAGAGTCACGTCAATGTATGTCCAAGTGGTTGCAGGATAGAGATATTTTAATTTTGCGAGATTATTCGAAAGTCAATTTTTGAAAAGGCAAATATCTCCCGATCTGTAGGAAACTGAGAGACAACACTTATGTCACATTGAGGGAACGTATATGTCAACTTCATGTCAGAGTCACGTCAATGTATGTCCAAGGGTTTGGAGGATAGAGATATTTAAATTTTTCGAGATTATTCGAAAGTCAATTTTTGAAAATTCAAATATCTTCCGATCTGTAGGTATCTGAGAGACAAAACTTATGTCACTTTGAGGAAACGTATATGTCAACTTCATGTCAGATTCACGTCAAAGTATGTCCAAGGGTTTGGAGGATAGAGGCATTTTAATTTTTCGAGATTATTCGAAAGTCAATTTTTGAAAAGGCAAATATCTAGCGATCTGTTGGAATCTGAGAGCGAAAACTTATGTCACTTTGAGGGAACGTATATGTCAACTTCATGTCAGAGTCACGTCAATGTATGTCCAAGGGTTTGGAGGATAGAGATATTTAAATTTTTCGAGATTATTCGAAAGTCAATTTTTAAAAATTCAAATATCTCCCGATCTGTAGGTATCTGAGAGACAAAACTTATGTCACCTTGAGGAAACGTATATGTCAACTTCATGTCAGATTCACGTCAAGGTATGCCCAAGGGTTTGGAGGATAGAGGCATTATAATTTTTCGAGATTATTTGAAAGTCAATTTCTGAAAAGGCAAATATCTCCCGATCTGTAGGAATCTGAGAGACAAAACTTATGTCACTTTGAGGGAACGTATATGTCAACTTCATGTCAGAGTCACGTCAATGTATGTCGAAGGGTTTAGAGGATAAACACATTTTAATTTTTCGAGATTATTCCAAAGTCAATTTTTGAAAAAGCCAATATATCCCGATCTGTAGGAATCTGAGTGACAACACTTATGTCACTATGAGGGAACGTATATGTCAACTTCATGTCAGAGTCACGTCAATGTATGTCCAAGAGTTTGGAGGATAGAGACATTTTAATTTTTCGAGATTATTCGAAAGTCAATTTTTGAAAAGGCAAATATCTCCCGATCTGTTAGAATCTGAGAGACAAAACTTATGTCACTTTGAGGTAACGTATATGTCAACTTCATGTCAGAGGCACGTCAATGTATGTCCAAGGGTTTGGAGGATAGAGATATTTTAATTTTTCGAGATTATTCGAAAGTCAATTTCTGAAAAAACAAATATCTCCCGATCTGTAGGAATCTGAGAGACAAAACTTATGTCACTTTGAGGGAACGTATATGTCAACTTCATGTCAGAGTCACGTCAATGTATGTCCAAGGGTTTGGAGGATAAACACATTTTAATTTTTCGAGATTAAAGAAAGTCAATTTTTGAAAAGGCAAATATCTCCCGATCTGTAGGAAACTGAGAGACAAAACTTATGTCACTTTGAGGGAACGTATATGTCAACTTCATGTCAGAGTCACGTCAATGTATGTAAAAGAGTTTGGAGGATAGAGACATTTAAATTTTTTGAGATTATTCGAAAGTCAATTTTTGAAAAGGAAAATATCTCCCGATCTGTAGGAATCTGAGAGACAAAACTTATGTCACTTTGAGGGAACGTATATGTCAACTTCACGTCAGAGTCTCGTCAATGTATGTCCAAGGGTTTGGAGGATAGAGACATTTTAATTTTTCGAGATTATTCGAAAGTCAATTTTTCAAAAGGCAAACATCTCCCGATCTGTAGGAATCTGAGAGACAAAACTTATGTCACTCCAAGGGAACGTATATGTCAACTTCATGTCAGAGTCACGTCAATGTATGTCCAAGGGTTTGAAGGACAGAGGCATTTTAATTTTTCGAGATTATTCGAAAGTCAATTTTTGAAAAGGCAAATATCTCCCGATCTGTAAGAATCTGAGAGACACCACTTATGTCACTTTGAGGGAACGTATATGTCAACTTCATGTCAGAGTCACGTCAATGTATGTCCAAGAGTTTGGAGGATAAAGACATTTTAATTATTCGAGATTATTCGAAAGTCAATTTTTCAAAAGGCAAATATCTCCCGATCTGTAGGAACCTGAGAGACGAAACTTATGTCACTTTGAGTGAACGTATATGTCCACTTCATGTCGGATTCACGTCAATGTATGTCCAAGGGTTTGGAGGATAGAGATATTTAAATTTTTCGAGATTATTCGAAAGTCAATTTTTGAAAAGGCAAATATCTCCCGATCTGTTGGTAACTGAGATACAAAACTTATGTCACTTTGAGGGAACGTATATGTCAACTTCATGTCAGATTCACGTCAAAGTATGTCCAAGGGTTTGGAGGATAGAGGCATTTTAATTTTTCGAGATAATTCGAAAGTCAATTTCTGAAAAGTCAAATATCTCCCGATCTGTAGGAATCTGAGAGACAAAACTTATGTCACTTTGAGGGAACGTATATGTCAACTTCATGTCAGAGTCACGTCAACGTATGTCCAAGGATTTAGAGGATAAACTCATTTTAATTTTTCGAGATTATTCGAAAGTTAATTTTTGAAAAGGCAAACATCTCCCGATCTGTTTGAATCTGAGAGACAAAACTTATGTCACTTTGAGGGAACGTATATGTCAACTTCATGTCAGAGTCACGTCAATGTATGTCCAAGGGTTTGGAGGAGTGAGACATTTTAATTTTTCGAGATAATTCGAAAGTCAATTTTTTAAAAGGCAAATATCTAGCGATCTGTTATAATCTGAGAGCCAAAACTTATGTCACTTTGAGGGAACGTTTATGTCAACTTCATGTCAGATTCACGTCAAAGTATGTCGAAGGGTTTGGAGGATAGAGGCATTTTAATTTTTCGAGATTATTCGAAAGTCAATTTCTGAAAAGTCAAATATGTCCCGATCTGTAGGAATCTGAGAGACAAATCTTATGTCACTTTGAGGGAACGTATATGTCAACTTCATGTCAGAGTCACGTCAATGTATGTCCAAGGGTTTGGAGGATAGAGGCATTTTAATTTTTCCAGATTATTCGAAAGTCAATTTTTCAAAAGGCAAATATCTCCCGATCTGTAGGAACGTGAGAGACAAATCTTATGTCACTTTGAGGGAACGTATATGTCAACTTCATGTCAGAGTCACGTCAATGTTGTCCAAGGGGTTGGAGGATAGAGATATTTTAATTTTGCGAGATTATTCGAAAGTCAATTTTTGAAAAGGCAAATATCTCCCGATCTGTAGGAATCTGAGAGACAACACTTATGTCACTTTGAGGGAACGTATATGTCAACTTCATGTCAGAATCACGTCAATGTATGTCCAAGGGTTTGGAGGAGTGAGACATTTTAATTTTTCGAGATAATTCGAAAGTCAATTTTTGAAAAGGCAAATATCTATCGATCTGTTGGAATCTGAGAGCCAAAACTTATGTCACTTTGAGGGAACGTATATGTCAACTTCATGTCAGATACACGTCTATGTATGTCCAAGGGTTTGGAGGATAGAGACATTTTAATTTTTCGAGATTATTCGAAAGTTAATTTATGAAAAGGCAAATATCTCCCGATCTGTAGGAATCTGAGAGACAAAACTTATGTCACTTTGAGGGAACGTATATGTCAACTTCATGTCAGAGTCTCGTCAATGTATGTCCAAGGGGTTGGAGGAGTGAGACATTTTAATTTTTCGAGATTATTCGAAAGTCAATTTTTGAAAAGGCAAATATCTCCCGATCTGTAAGAATCTGGGAGACACCACTTATGTCACTTTGAGGGAACGTATATGTCAACTTCATGTCAGAGTCACGTCAATGTATGTCCAAGGGTTTGGAGGATAAAGACATTTTAATTATTATTGATTATTCGAAAGTCAATTTATGAAAAGGCAAATATCTCCCGATCTGTAGGAACCCGAGAGACGAAACTTATGTCACTTTGAGGGAACGTTTATGTCAACTTCATGTCAGAGTCACGTCAATGTATGTAAAAGAGTTTGGAGGACAGAGACATTTAAATTTTTCGAGATTATTCGAAAGTCAATTTTTGAAAAGGAAAATATTTCCCGATCTGTAGGAATCTGAGAGACAAAACTTATGTCACTTTGAGGGAACGTATATGTCAACTTCATGTCAGAGTCAAGTCAATGTATGTCCAAGGGTTTGGAGGATAGAGACATTTTAATTTTTCGAGATTATTCGAAAGTCAATTTTTCAAAAGGCAAATATCTCCCGATCTGTAGGAATCTGAGAGACAAAACTTATGTCACTCTAAGGGAACGTATATGTCAACTTCATGTCAGAGTCACGTTAATGTATGTCCAAGGGTTTGAAGGACAGAGGCATTTTAATTTTTCGAGATTATTCGAAAGTCAAATTTGAAAAGGCAAATATCTCCCGATCTGTAAGAATCTGAGAGACACCACTTATGTCACTTTGAGGGAACGTATATGTCAACTTCATGTCAGAGTCACATCAATGTATGTCCAAGGGTTTGGAGGATAAAGACATTTTAATTATTCATGATTATTCGAAAGTCAATTTTTGAAAAGGCAAATATCTCCCGATCTGTAGGAACCTGAGAGACGAAACTTATGTCACTTTGAGGGAACGTATATGTCAACTTCATGTCAGATTCACGTCAAAGTATGTCCAAGGGTTTGGAGGATAGAGGCATTTTAATTTTTTGAGATTATTCGAAAGTCAATTTCTGAAAAGTCAAATATCTCCCGATCTGTAGGAATCTGAGAGACAAATCTTATGTCACTTTGAGGGAACGTTTATGTCAACTTCATGTCAGAGTCACGTCAATGTATGTCCATGGGTTTGGTGGATAGAGATATTTTAATTTTTCGAGATTATTCGAAAGTCAATTTTTGAAAAGGCAAATATCTCCCGATCTGTTGGTATCTGAGATACAAAACTTATGTCACTCTGAGGGAACGTATATGTCAACTTCATGTCAGATTCACGTCAAAGTATGTCCAAGGGTTTGGAGGATAGAGGCATTTTAATTTTTCGAGATAATTCGAAAGTCAATTTCTGAAAAGTCAAATATCTCCCGATCTGTAGGAATCTGAGAGACAAAACTTATGTCACTTTGAGGGAACGTATATGTCAACTTCATGTCAGAGTCACGTCAATGTATGTCCAAGGGTTTGGAGGAGTGAGACATTTTAATTTTTCGAGATTATTCGAAAGTCAATTTTTGAAAAGGCAAATATCTCCCGATCTGTAGGAATCTGAGAGACAAAACTTATGTCACTTTGAGGGAACGTATATGTCACCTCATGTCAGAGTCACGTCAATGTATGTCCAAGAGTTTGGAGGATAGAGACATTAAAATGTTTCGAGATTATTCGAAAGTCAATTTTTGAAAAGGCAAATATCTCCCGATCTGTATAATCTGAGAGACAAAACTTATGTAACTTTGAGGGAACGTATATGTCAACTTCATGTCAGAGTCACGTCAATGTATGTCCAAGGGTTTGGAGGATAGAGACATTTTAATTTTTCGAGATTATTCGAAAGTCAATTTTTGAAAAGGCAAATATCCCCCGATCTGTAGGAATCTGAGAGACAAAACTTATGTCACTCTGAGGGAACGTATATGTCAACTTCATGTCAGAGTCACGTCAATGTATGTCCAAGGGGTTCGAGGAAAGAGATATTTTAATTTTTCGAGATTATTTGAAAGTCAATTTTTAAAAGGCAAATATCTTCCGATCTGTAGGAATCTGAGAGACAAAACTAATATCACTTTGAGGGAACGTACATGTCAAATTCCTGTCAGAGTCACGTCAATGTATGTCCAAGGGTTTGGATGTTAGAGACATTTAATTTTTATAGATTATTAGAAAGTCAATTTTTAAAAGGCAAATATCTCCCGATCTTAGGAATCTGAGAACAAAACTTATGTCACTTTGAGGGAACGTATATGTCACCTTCATGTCAGAGTCACTTCAATGTATGTCCAAGAGTTTGGAGGATAGAGACATTTAAATTTTTCGAGATTATTCGAAAGTCAATTTTTGAAAAGGCAAATATCTCCCGATCTGTATAATCTAAGAGACAAAACTTATGTCACTTTGAGGGAACGTATATGTCAACTTCATGACAGAGTCACTTCAATGTATGTCCAAGGGTTTGGAGGATAGAGACATTTAAATTTTTCGATATTATTCCAAAGTCAATTTTTGAAAAGGCAAATATATCCCGATCTGTAGAAGTCTGAGAGACAAAACTTATTTCACTCTGAGGGAACGTATATGTCAACTTCATGTCAGAGTCACGTCAATGTATGTGCAAGGGGTTGGAGGAAAGAGATATTTTAATTTTTTGAGATTATTTAATAGTCAATTTTTGAAAAGGCAAATATCTCCCGTTATGTAATTAAACTGAGAGACAAACAATATGTCACTTTGAGGGAACGTATATGTCAACTTCATGTCAGATTCACGTCAATGTATGTCCAAGTGTTTGGAGGACAGAGGCACTTTAATTTTGGGAGATTATTCGAAAGTCAATTTTTGAAAAGGCAAATATCTCCCGATCTGTAGGAATCTGAGAGACAACACTTATGTCACTTTGAGGGAATGTATATGTCAACTTCATGTCAGAGTCACGTCAGTGTATGTCCAAGGGTTTGGAGGATAGAGACATTTAAATTTTTCGAGATTATTCGTAAGTCAATTTATGAAAAGGCAAATATCTCCCGATCTGTAGGAATCGGAGAGACAAAACTTATGTCACTTTCAGGGAACGTATATGTCAACTTCATGTCAGAGTCACGTCAATGTATGTCCAAGGGTTTGGAGGATAGAGACATTTTAATTGTTCGAGATTATTCGAAAGTCAATTTTTCAAAAGGCAAATATCTCCCGATCTGTAGGAATCTGAGAGACAAAACTTATGTCATTCTGAGGGAACGTATATGTCAACTTCATGTCAGAGTCACGTCAATGTATGTCCAAGGGGTTGGAGGAAAGAGATATTTTAATTTTTCGAAATTATTTGATAGTCAATTTTTGAAAAGGCAAATATCTCCCGATCTGTAGCAAACTGAGAGACAAACAATATGTCACTTTGAGGGAACGTATATGTCAACTTCATGTCAGATTCACGTCAATGTATGTCCAAGTGTTTGGAGGACAGAAGCATTTTAATTTTGCGAGATTATTCGATAGTCAATTTTTGAAAAGGCAAATATCTCCCGATCTGTAGGAATCTGAGAGACAAAACTTATGTCACTTTGAGGGAACGTATATGTCAACTTCATGTCAGAGTCACATCAATGTATGTCCAAGGGTTTGGAGGAGTGAAACATTTTAATTTATCGAGATTATTGGAAAGACAATTTTTGAAAAGGCAAATATCTTTCGATCTGTTGGAATCTGAGAGACAAAACTTATGTCACTTTGAAGGAACGTATATGTCAACTTCATGTCGGAGTCACGTCAATGTATGTCCAAGGGTTTGGAGGATAGAGATATTTTAATTTTTCGAGATTATTCGAAAGTCAATTTTTGAAAAGGCAAATATCTCCCGATCTGTAGGTATCTGAGAGACAAAACTTATGTCACTTTGAGGGAACGTATATGTCAACTTCATGTCAGATTCACGTTAAAGTATGTCCAAGGGTTTGGAGGATAAAGGCATTTTAATTTTTCGATATTATTCGAAAGTCAATTTCTGAAAAGGCAAATATCTCTCGATCTGTAGGAATCTGAGTGACAAAACTTATGTCACTTTGAGGGAACGTATATGTCAACTTCATGTCAGAGTCACGTCAATGTACGTCCAAGGGTTTAGAGGATAAACACATTTTAATTTTTCGATATTATTCCAAAGTCAATTTTTGAAAAGGCAAATATATCCCGATCTGTATAAATCTGAGAGACAACACTTATGTCACTTTGAGGGAACGTATATGTCAACTTCATGTCAGAGTCACGTCAATGTATGTCCAAGGGTTTGGAGGATAGAGATATTTTAATTTTTCGATATTATTCGAAAGTCAATTTTTTAAAAGGCAAATATCTCCCGATCTGTAGGAATCTGAGAGACAAAACTTATGTCACTTTGAGGGAACGTATATGTCAACTTCATGTCAGAGTCACGTCAATGTATGTCCAAGGGTTTGGAGGATAGAGACATTTTAATTTTTCGAGATTATTCGAAAGTCAATTTTTGAAAAAGCAAATATCTCCCGATCTGTAGTAATCTGAGAGACAAAACTCATGTCACTTTGAGGTAACATATATATCAACTTCAAGTCAGAGGCACGTCAATGTATGTCCAAGGGTTTGGAGGATAGAGATATTTTAATTTTTCGAGATTATTTGAAAGTCAATTTTTGAAAAGGCAAATATCTCCCGATCTGTAGGAATCTGAGAGACAACACTTATGTCACTTTGAGGGTACGTATATGTCAACTTCATGTCAGAGTCACGTCAATGTATGTCCAAGGGTTTGGAGGATAGAGACATTTAAATTTTTCGAGATTATTCGAAAGTCAATTTTTGAAAAGGCAAATATCTCCCGATCTGTAGAAATCTGAGAGACAAAACTTATGTCACTTTGAGGTAACGTATATGTCAACCCCATGTCAGAGTCACGTCAATGTATGTCTAAGGGTTTGGAGGATAGAGACATTTTAATTTTTCGAAATTATTCTAAAGTCAATTTTTCAAAAGGCAAATATCTCCCGATCTGTAGGAATCTGAGAGACAAAACTTATGTCACTTTGAGGGAACGTATATATCAACTTCATGTCAGAGTCACGTCAATGTATGTCCAAGGGTTTGGAGGACTGAGGCATTTTAATTTTGCGAGATTATTGGAAAGTCAATTTTTGAAAATTCAAATATCTCGTGATCTGAAGGAATTTGAGAGACAACACTTATGTCACTTTGAGGGAACGTATATGTCAACTTCATGTCAGAGTCACGTCAATGTATGTTAAAAGGTTTGGAGGATAGAGACATTTTAATTTTTCGAGATTATTCGGAATCCAATTTTTGAAAATTCAAGTATCTCCCGATCTGTAGGAATCTGAGAGACAAAACTTATGTCACTGTGAGGGAACGTATATGTCAACTTCATGTCAGAGTCACGTCAATGTATGTCCATGGGGTTGTTGGAAAGAGATATTTTAATTTTTCGAGATTATTTGATAGTCAATTTTTGAAAAGGCAAATATCTCCCGATCTGTAGGAAACTGAGAGACAAACAATATGTCACTTTGAGGGAACGTATATGTCAACTTCATGTCAGATTCACGTCAATGTATGTCCAAGTGTTTGGAGGACAGAGGCATTTTAATTTTGCGAGATTTTTCGAAAGTCAATTTTTGAAAAGGCAAATATCTACCGATCTGTAGGAATCTGAGAGACAACACTTATGTCACTTTGAGGGAACGAATATGTCAACTTCATGTCAGAGTCACGTCAATGTATGTCCAAGGGTTTGGAGGATAGAGACATTTTAATCTTTCGAGATTATTCGAAAGTCAATTTATGAAAAGGCAAATATCTCCCGATCTGTAGGAATCTGAGAGACAAATCTTATGTCACTTTGAGGGAACGTATATGTCAACTTCATGTCAGATTCACGTCAATGTATGTCCAAGGGTTTGGAGGATAGAGATATTTTAATTTTTCGAGATTATTTGAAAGTCAATTTTTGAAAAGGCAAATATCTCCCGATCTGTAGGAATCTGAGAGACAACACTTATGTCACTTTGAGGGTACGTATATGTCAACTTCATGTCAGAGTCACGTCAATGTATGTCCAAGGGTTTGAAGGATAGAGACATTTTAATTTTTGGAGATTCTTCGAAAGTCAATTTTTGAAAAGGCAAATATCTCCCGATCTGTAAGAATCTGAGAGACAAACCTTATGTCACTTTGAGGTAACGTATATGTCAACTTCATGTCAGAGTCACGTCAATGTATGTCCAAGGGTTTCGAGGATAGAGACATTTTAATTTTTCGAGATTATTAAAAAGTCAATTTTTGTAAAGGCAAATATCTCCCGATCTGTAGGAATCTGAGAGACAAACCTTATGTCACTTTGAGGGAACGTATATGTCAACTCCATTTCAGAGTCACGTCACTGTATGTCCAAGCGTTTGGAGGATAGAGACATTTAAATTTTTCGAGATTATTCGAAAGTCATTTTTGAAAAGGCAAATATCTCCCGATCTGTAGGAATCTGAGAGACAAAACTTATGTCACTTAGAGGGAACGTATATGTCAACTTCATGTCAGAGTCACGTCAATGTATGTCGAAGGGTTTGGAGGATAGAGACATTTTAATTTTTCGAAATTAATCTAAAGTCAATTTATCAAAAGGCAAATATCTCCCGATCTGTAGGAATCTGAGAGACAAAACTTATGTCACTTAGAGGGAACGTATATGTCAACTTCATGTCAGAGTCACGTCAATGTATGTCCAAGGGTTTGGAGGACTGTGGCATTTTAATTTTGCGAGATTATTGGCAAGTCAATTTTTGGAAATTCAAATATCTCCCGATCTGAAGGAATCTAAGAGACAACACTTATGTCACTTTGAGGGAACGTATATGTCAACTTCATGTCAGAGTCACGTCAATGTATGTCCAAAGGTTTGGAGGATAGAGACATTTTAATTTTTCGAGATTATTCGAAAGTCAATTTTTGAAAAGGCAAATATCTCCCGATCTGTAGGAATCTGAGAGACAAAACTTATGTCACTTTGAGGGAACGTATATGTCAACTTCATGTCAGAGTCACGTCAATGTATGTCCAAGGGTTTGGAGGAAAGAGATATTTTGATTTTTCGAGATTATTTGATAGTCAATTTTTGAAAAGGCAAATATCTCCCGATCTGTAGGAAACTGAGAGACAAAGAATATGTCACTTTGAGGGAACGTATATGTCAACTTCATGTCAGATTAACGTCAATGTATGTCCAAGTGTTTGGAGGACAGAGGCATTTTAATTTTGCGAGATTATTCGAAAGTCAATTTCTGAAAAGGCAAATGTATCCCGATCTGTAGGAATCTGAGAGACAACACTTATGTCACTTTGAGGGAACGTATATGTCAACTTCCTGTCAGAGTCACGTCAATGTATGTGCAAGGGTTTGGAGGATAGAGATATTTTAATTTTTCGAAATTATTCGAAAGTCAATTTTTGAAAAGGCAAATATCTCCCGATCTCTTTAATCTGAGAGACAAAACTTATGTCACTTTGAGGTAACGTATATGTTAACTTCATGTCAGAGTCACGTCATTGTATGTCCAAGGGTTTGGAGGATAGAGACATTTTAATTTTTTGAGATTATTCGAAAGTCAATTTTTGTAAAGGCAAATATCTCCCGATCTGTAGTAACCTGAGAGACGAAACTTATGTCACTTTGAGGGAACGTATATGTCAACTTCATGTCAGAGTCACGTCAATGTATGTCCAAGGGTTTGGAGGATAGAAACATTTAAATTTTTCGAGATTATTCGATAGTCAATTTTTGAAAAGGCAAATATCTCCCGATCTGTAGGAATCTGAGAGACAAAAATTATGTCACTCTCAGGTAACGTATATGTCAACTTCATGTCAGGGTCACGTCAATGTATGTCCAAGGGTTTGGAGGATAGAGATATTTTAATTTTTCGAGATTATTCGAAAGTCAATTTTTAAAAAGGCAAATATCTCCCGATCTGTAAGAATCTGTGAAACAAAACTTATGTCACTTTGAGGGAACGTATATGTCAACTTTATGTCAGAGTCACGTCAATGTATGTCCAAGGGTTTGAAGGAAAGAGGCATTTTTATTTTTCGAGATTATTCGAAAGTCAATTTTTGAAAAGGCAAATATCTCCCGATCTGTAGGAATCTGAGAGGCAACACTTATGTCACTTTGAGGGTACGTATATGTCAACTTCATGTCAGAGTCACGTCAATGTATGTCCAAGGGTTTGGAGGATAGAGACATTTAAATTTTTCGAGATTATTCGAAAGTCAATTTTTGAAAAGGCAAATATCTCCCGATCTGTTAGAATCTGAGAGACAAACCTTATGTCACTTTGAGGTAACGTATATGTCAACTTCATGTCAGAGTCACGTCAATGTATGTCCAAGGGTTTCGAGGATAGAGACATTTTAACTTTTCGAGATTATTCGAAAGTCAATTTCTGAAAAGGCAAATATCTCCCGATCTGTAGGAATCTGTGAGACAAACCTGATGTCACTTTGAGGGAACGTATATGTCAACTTCATGTCAGAGTCACGTCAGTGTATGTAGAAGGGTTTGGAGGATAGAGACATTTAAATTTTTCGAGATTATTCGAAAGTCAATTTTTGAAAAGGCAAATATCTCCCGATCTGTAGGAATCTGAGAGACAAATCTTATGTCACTTTGAGGTAACGTATATGTCAACTTCATGTCAGAGTCACGTCAATTTATGTCGAAGGGTTTGGAGGATAGAGACATTTTAATTTTTCGAGATTATTCGAAAGTCAATTTTTGAAAAGGCAAATATCTCCCGATCTGTAGAAATCTGAGAGACAAAACTTATGTCACTTTGAGGTAACGTATATGTCAACCCCATGTCAGAGTCACGTTAATGTATGTCTAAGGGTTTGGAGGATAGAGACATTTTAATTTTTCGAAATTATTCTAAAGTCAATTTTTCAAAAGGCAAATATCTCCCGATCTGTAGGAATCTGAGAGACAAAACTTATGTCACTTTGAGGGAACTTATATATCAACTTCATGTCAGAGTCACGTCAATGTATGTCCAAGGGTTTGGAGGACTGAGGCATTTTAATTTTGGGAGATTATTGGAAAGTCAATTTTTGAAAATTCAAATATCTCGTGATCTGAAGGAATTTGAGAGACAACACTTATGTCACTTTGAGGGAACGTATATGTCAACTTCATGTCAGAGTCACGTCAATGTATGTTAAAAGGTTTGGAGGATAGAGGCATTTTAATTTTTCGAGATTATTCGAAAGTCAATTTCTGAAAAGGCAAATATCTCCCGATCTATAGGAATCTGAGAGACAAAACTTATGTCACTTTGAGGGAACGTATATGTCAACTTCATGTCAAATTCATGTCATTGTATGTGCGAGGGTTTGGAGTATAGAGACATTTTAATTTTTCGAGATTATTCGAAAGTCAATTTCTGAAAAGGCAAATATCTCCCGATCTGTAGGAATCTGAGAGACAAAACTTATGTCACTTTGAGGGAACGTATATGTCAACTTCATGTCAGAGTCACATCAATGTATGTCCAAGAGTTTGGAGGATAAACACATTTTAGTTTCTCGAGATTATAGAAAGTCAATTCTTGAAAATTCAAATATCTCCCGATCTGTAGGAATCTGAGAGACAAAACTTATATCACTTTGAGGGAACGTATATGTCAACTTCCTGTAAGAGTCGCGTCAATGTATATCCAAGGGTTTGGAGGATAGAGACATTGAAATTCTTCGAGATTATTCGAAAGTCAATTTTTAAAGGCAAATATCTTCCGATCTGTAGGAATCTGAGAGACAAAACTAATATCGCTTTGAGGGAACGTATATGTCAAATTCCTGTCAGAGTCACGTCAATGTATGTCCAAGGGTTTGGATGATAGAGACATTTAATTTTTTATAGATTATTAGAAAGTCAATTTTTAAAAGGCAAATATCTCCCGATCTTAGGAATCTGAGAGACAAAACTTATGTCACTTTGAGGGAACGTATATGTCACCTTCATGTCAGAGTCACGTCAATGTATGTGCAAGAGTTTGGAGGATAGAGACATTTAAATTTTTCGAGATTATTCGAAAGTCAATTTTTGAAAATGCAAATATCTCCCGATCTGTATAATCTAAGAAACAAAACTTATGTCACTTTGAGGGAACGTATATGTCAACTTCATGTCAGAGTCACTTCAATGTATGTCCAAGGTTTTGGAGGATAGAGACATTTAAATTTTTCGAGATTATTCGAAAGTCAATTTTTCAAAAGGCAAATATCTCCCGATCTGTAGGAATCTGAGATGCAAAACTTATGTCACTCTGAGGGAACGTATATGTCAACTTCATGTCAGAGTCACGCCAATGTATGTCCAAGGGGTTGGAGGAAAGAGATATTTTAATTTTTTGAGATTATTTGATAGTCAATTTTTGAAAAGGCAAATATCTCCCGATCTGTAGGAAACTGAGAGACAAACAATATGTCACTTTGAGGGAACGTATATGTCAACTTCATGTCAGATTCACGTCAATGTATGTCCAAGTGTTTGGAGGACAGAGGCATTTTAATTTTGGGAGATTATTCGAAAGTCAATTTTTGAAAAGGCAAATATCTCCCGATCTGTAGGAATCTGAGAGACAAAACTTATGTCACTTTGAGGGAACGTATATGTCAACTTCATGTCAGAGTCACATCAATGTATGTCCAAGGGTTTTGAGGAGTGAAACATTTTAATTTTTCGTGATTATTCGAAAGACAATTTTTGAAAAGGAAAATATCTTTCGATCTGTAGGAATCTGAGAGACAAAACTTATGTCACTTTGAAGGAACGTATATGTCAACTTCATGTCAGAGTCACGTCAATGTATGTCTAAGGATTTGGAGGATAGAGATATTTTAATTTTTCGAGATTATTCGAAAGTCAATTTTTGAAAAGGCAAATATCTCCCGATCTGTAGGTATCTGAGAGACAAAACTTATGTCACTTTGAGGGAACGTATATGCCAACTTCATGTCAGATTCACGTCAAAGTATGTCCAAGGGTTTGGAGGATAAAGGCATTTAAATATTTCGAGATTATTCGAAAGTCAATTTCTGAAAAGGCAAATATCTCTCGATCTGTAGGAATCTGAGAGACAAAACTTATGTCACTTTGAGGGAACGTATATGTCAACTTCATGTCAGAGTCACGTCAATGTAACGTCCAAGGGTTTAGAGGATAAACACATTTTAATTTTTCGATATTATTCCAAAGTCAATTTTTGAAAAGGCAAATATATCCCGATCTGTAGGAATCTGAGAGACAACACTTATGTCACTTTGAGGGAACGTATATGTCAACTTCATGTCAGAGTCACGTCAATGTATGTCCAAGGGTTTGGAGGATAGAGATATTTTAATTTTTAGAGATTATTCGAAAGTCAATTTTTGAAAAGGCAAATATCTCCCGATCTGTAGGAATCTGAGAGACAAAACTTATGTCACTTTGAGGGAACGTATATGTCAACTTCATGTCAGAGTCACTTCAATGTATGTCCAAGAGTTTGGAGGATAGAGACATTTTAATTTTTCGAGATTATTCGAAAGTCAATTTTTGAAAAGGCAAATATCTCCCAATCTGTTGGAATCTGAGAGACAAAACTTATGTCACTTTGAGGTAACGTACGAGGGTCGCTCATTAAATAATGCCCCACATTTTTTTTCTCAGCCAATAATGAATATAGAAAAGTGTACTTTTACATGCTTGAGATTTTATGTTTCCCGTGTTCGTGTACGGAGTTTCAAATGATTCCAACCGATGGCGGAGCTGTAGTGAACTGTTAAAATGGCGTCTGTGAACGGCTCTCGTTACAAGCAACGAGCTGTAATTGAATTCTTTTTTGCTGAAAAAGAAACTGTGGTGAACATTCATAAACGTTTGTGTGCTGTGTATGGAAGCTGTGCAGTCGATAGGAGCACCGTTGGTCGCTGGGCTAAGAGAGTTAAAGCTTCAGGAAGTGAAGAAACCGAGCTCCATGATCTGCCGCGCTCTGGGCGTCCTGCCACAGCCACCACTCCAGACATGTTGAACCGCGCGGATGCCATTATTCGTGAGGATCGGCGCGTCACAACTCGACAATTGGCCCAACAGCTTTCAGTCAGCAATGGAAGTGTAATTGCAATTATCCGGGCTCTTGCATATTCGAAGGTGTGCGCAAGATGGGTTCCACGAAGTCTCACAGCAGACCACAGGATTCAAAGGAAAACAATTTCTTCTGAATTGTTGGAAGCGTTTTGATGCTGAGGGATCATTACAGGTGACGAAACCTGGATACACCACTTTGAGCCGGAGACAAAAAGGCAGTCAATGGAGTGGATTCACCCTCAATCACCGAGAAAGAAGAAATTCAAGACAACTCCCTCCGCCGGAAAAGTCATGATGACTGTCTTTTGGGACAGTGATGGGTTCATTCTTGTGGATGAAATGCCAAGAGGTGCGAGACGCGTACATCGGGACCCTGGAACTCTCAAGAAGCGTTTCCGACGAGTTCGGCCTCACAAGCATACAGCAGAAAGTTTGCTCCTGCACGACAATGCACGCCCTCACACAAGTCCGAGAACCCGGGAAGAAATCACCAAATTGGGTTGGACGGTGCTGCCCCATCCACCCTCCGACTTTCATCTCTTTGGGCCACTCAAAGATGCTATCCGCGGAACAAGATTTGAAAATGACGAGAGCGTGATTCAAGCAGTGAGGACATGGCTACGTGCACAGGACAAGAGCTGGTACCGGCAAGGCATGCATGCACTTGTTCCACGCTGGCGTAAAACCGTACAAGTTGATGGGGACTATGTGGAAAAATAGTATGTGTAAAGGAACCATTGATTTATATTGTCACTAAATTTCAGCCATCTTGAATAAATATATTCTGAGGAAAAAAATGTGGGGCATTACTTAATGAGCGACCCTCGTATATGTCAACTTCAAGTCAGAGGCACGTCAATGTGTGTCCAAGGGTTTGGAGGATAGAGATATTTTAATTTTTCGAGATTATTTGAAAGTCAATTTTTGAAAAGGCAAATATCTCCCGATCTGTAGGAATTTGAGAGACAACACTTATGTCACTTTGAGGGTACGTACATGTCAACTTCATGTCAGAGTCACGTCAATGTATGTCCAAGGGTTTGAAGGATAGAGACATTTTAATTTTTTGAGATTCTTCGAAAATCAATTTTTGAAAAGGCAAATATCTCCCGATCTGTAAGAATCTGAGAGACAAACCTTATGTCACTTTGAGGTAACGTATATGTCAACTTCATGTCAGAGTCACGTCAATGTATGTCCAAGGGTTTCGAGGATAGAGACATTTTAATTTTTCGAGATTATTAAAAAGTCAATTTTTGAAAAGGCAAATATCTCCCGATCTGTAGGAATCTGAGAGACAAACCTTATGTCACTTTGAGGGAACGTATATGTCAACTTCATTTCAGAGTCACGTCAATGTATGTCCAAGGGTTTGGAGGATAGAGACATTAAAATTTTTCGAGATTATTCGAAAGTCAATTTTTGAAAAGGCAAATATCTCCCGATCTGTAGGAATCTGAGAGACAAAACTTATGTCACTTTGAGGTAACGTATATGTCAACTTCATGTCAGAGTCACGTCAATGTATGTCGAAGGGTTTGGAGGATAGAGACATTTCAATTTTTCGAAATTAATCTAAAGTCAATTTTTGAAAAGGCAAATATATCCCGATCTGTAGAAATCTGAGAGACAACACTTATGTCACTTTGAGGGAACGTATAGGTCAACTTCATGTCAGAGTCACGTCAATGTATGTCCAAGGGTTTGGAGGATAGAGATATTTTAATTTTTCGATATTATTCGAAAGTCAATTTTTTAAAAGGCAAATATCTCCCGATCTGTAGGAATCTGAGAGACAAAACTTATGTCACTTTGAGGGAACGTATATGTCAACTTCATGTCAGAGTCACGTCAATGTATGTCGAAGGGTTTGGAGGATAGAGACATTTCAATTTTTCGAAATTAATCTAAAGTCAATTTTTGAAAAGGCAAATATATCCCGATCTGTAGAAATCTGAGAGACAACACTTATGTCACTTTGAGGGAACGTATATGTCAACTTCATGTCAGAGTCACGTCAATGTATGTCCAAGGGTTTGGAGGATAGAGATATTTTAATTTTTCGATATTATTCGAAAGTCAATTTTTAAAAGGCAAATATCTCCCGATCTGTAGGAATCTGAGAGACAAAACTTATGTCACTTTGAGGGAACGTATATGTCAACTTCATGTCAGAGTCACGTCAATGTATGTCCAAGGGTTTGGAGGATAGAGACATTTTAATTTTTCGAGATTATTCGAAAGTCAATTTTTGAAAAAGCAAATATCTCCCGATCTGTAGTAATCTGAGAGACAAAACTTATGTCACTTTGAGGTAACATATATGTCAACTTCAAGTCAGAGGCACGTCAATGTATGTCCAAGGGTTTGGAGGATAGAGATATTTTAATTTTTCGAGATTATTTGAAAGTCAATTTTTGAAAAGGCAAATATCTCCCGATCTGTAGGAATCTGAGAGACAACACTTATGTCACTTTGAGGGTACGTATATGTCAACTTCATGTCAGAGTCACGTCAATGTATGTCCAAGGGTTTGGAGGATAGAGACATTTAAATTTTTCGAGATTATTCGAAAGTCAATTTTTGAAAAGGCAAATATCTCCCGATCTGTAGAAATCTGAGAGACAAAACTTATGTCACTTTGAGGTAACGTATATGTCAACTCCATGTCAGAGTCACGTCAATGTATGTCTAAGGGTTTGGAGGATAGAGACATTTTAATTTTTCGAAATTATTCTAAAGTCAATTTTTCAAAAGGCAAATATCTCCCGATCTGTAGGAATCTGAGAGACAAAACTTATGTCACTTTGAGGGAACGTATATATCAACTTCATGTCAGAGTCATGTCAATGTATGTCCAAGGGTTTGGAGGACTGAGGCATTTTAATTTTGCGAGATTATTGGAAAGTCAATTTTTGAAAATTCAAATATCTCGTGATCTGAAGGAATTTGAGAGACAACACTTATGTCACTTTGAGGGAACGTATATGTCAACTTCATGTCAGAGTCACGTCAATGTATGTTAAAAGGTTTGGAGGATAGAGACATTTTAATTTTTCGAGATTATTCGGAATCCAATTTTTGAAAATTCAAATATCTCCCGATCTGTAGGAATCTGAGAGACAAAACTTATGTCACTGTGAGGGAACGTATATGTCAACTTCATGTCAGAGTCACGTCAATGTATGTCCAAGGGGTTGTTGGAAAGAGATATTTTAATTATTCGAGATTATTTGATAGTCAATTTTTGAAAAGGCAAATATCTCCCGATCTGTAGGAAACTGAGAGACAAACAATATGTCACTTTGAGGGAACGTATATGTCAACTTCATGTCAGATTCACGTCAATGTATGTCCAAGTGTTTGGAGGACAGAGGCATTTTAATTTTGCGAGATTTTTCGAAAGTCAATTATTGAAAAGGCAAATATCTACCGATCTGTAGGAATCTGAGAGACAACACTTATGTCACTTTGAGGGAACGAATATGTCAACTTCATGTCAGAGTCACGTCAATGTATGTCCAAGGGTTTGGAGGATAGAGACATTTTAATCTTTCGAGATTATTCGAAAGTCAATTTATGAAAAGGCAAATATCTCCCGATCTGTAGGAATCTGAGAGACAAAACTTATG
Source organism: Zootermopsis nevadensis (assembly GCF_977971745.1). Classification (NCBI taxonomy): domain Eukaryota; kingdom Metazoa; phylum Arthropoda; class Insecta; order Blattodea; family Termopsidae; genus Zootermopsis; species Zootermopsis nevadensis. The sequence goes on along the minus strand of NW_028259346.1, from coordinate 94,799 downwards.
TCACTTTGAGGGAACGTATATGTCAACTTCATGTCAGATTCACGTCAATGTATGTCCAAGGGTTTGGAGGATAGAGATATTTTAATTTTTCGAGATTATTTGAAAGTCAATTTTTGAAAAGGCAAATATCTCCCGATCTGTAGGAATCTGAGAGACAACACTTATGTCACTTTGAGGGTACGTATATGTCAACTTCATGTCAGAGTCACGTCAATGTATGTCCAAGGGTTTCGAGGATAGAGACATTTTAATTTTTCGAGATTATTAAAAAGTCAATTTTTGAAAAGGCAAATATCTCCCGATCTGTAGGAATCTGAGAGACAAACCTTATGTCACTTTGAGGGAACGTATATGTCAACTCCATTTCAGAGTCACGTCACTGTATGTCCAAGGGTTTGGAGGATAGAGACATTTAAATTTTTCGTGATTATTCGAAAGTCAATTTTTGAAAAGGCAAATATCTCCCGATCTGTAGGATTCTGAGAGACAAAACTTATGTCACTTAGAGGGAACGTATATGTCAACTTCATGTCAGAGTCACGTCAATGTATGTCGAAGGGTTTGGAGGATAGAGACATTTTAATTTTTCGAAATTAATCTAAAGTCAATTTATCAAAAGGCAAATATCTCCCGATCTGTAGGAATCTGAGAGACAAAACTTATGTCACTTAGAGGGAACGTATATGTCAACTTCATGTCAGAGTCACGTCAATGTATGTCCAAGGGTTTGGAGGACTGTGGCATTTTAATTTTGCGAGATTATTGGCAAGTCAATTTTTGGAAATTCAAATATCTCCCGATCTGAAGGAATCTAAGAGACAACACTTATGTCACTTTGAGGGAACGTATATGTCAACTTCATGTCAGAGTCACGTCAATGTATGTCCAAAGGTTTGGAGGATAGAGACATTTTAATTTTTCGAGATTATTCGAAAGTCAATTTTTGAAAAGGCAAATATCTCCCGATCTGTAGGAATCTGAGAGACAAAACTTATGTCACTTTGAGGGAACGTATATGTCAACTTCATGTCAGAGTCACGTCAATGTATGTCCAAGGGTTTGGAGGAAAGAGATATTTTGATTTTTCGAGATTATTTGATAGCCAATTTTTGAAAAGGCAAATATCTCCCGATCTGTAGGAAACTGAGAGACAAACAATATGTCACTTTGAGGGAACGTATATGTCAACTTCATGTCAGATTAACGTCAATGTATGTCCAAGTGTTTGGAGGACAGAGGCATTTTAATTTTGCGAGATTATTCGAAAGTCAATTTCTGAAAAGGCAAATGTATCCCGATCTGTAGGAATCTGAGAGACAACACTTATGTCACTTTGAGGGAACGTATATGTCAACTTCCTGTCAGAGTCACGTCAATGTATGTGCAAGGGTTTGGAGGATAGAGATATTTTAATTTTTCGAGATTATTCGAAAGTCAATTTTTTAAAGGCAAATATCTCCAGATCTGTAGGAATCTGAAAGACAAAACCTATGTCACTTTGAGGGATCGTATATGTCAACTTCATGTCAGAGTCACGTCAACGTATGTCCAAGAGTTTGGAGGATAGAGACATTTTAATTTTTCGAAATTATTCGAAAGTCAATTTTTGAAAAGGCAAATATCTCCCGATCTCTTTAATCTGAGAGACAAAACTTATGTCACTTTGAGGTAACGTATATGTCAACTTCAAGTCAGAGGCACGTCAATGTATGTCCAAGGGTTTGGAGGATAGAGATATTTGAATTTTTCGAGATTATTTGAAAGTCAATTTTTGAAAAGGCAAATATCTCCCGATCTCTTTAATCTGAGAGACAAAACTTATGTCACTTTGAGGTAACGTATATGTTAACTTCATGTCAGAGTCACGTCATTGTATGTCCAAGGGTTTGGAGGATAGAGACATTTTAATTTTTTGAGATTTTTCGAAAGTCAATTTTTGTAAAGGCAAATATCTCCCGATCTGTAGGAACCTGAGAGACGAAACTTATGTCACTTTGAGGGAACGTATATGTCAACTTCATGTCAGAGTCACGTCAATGTATGTCCAAGGGTTTGGAGGATAGAAACATTTAAATTTTTCGAGATTATTCGATAGTCAATTTTTGAAAAGGCAAATATCTCCCGATCTGTAGGAATCTGAGAGACAAAAATTATGTCACTCTCAGGTAACGTATATGTCAACTTCATGTCAGGGTCACGTCAATGTATGTCCAAGGGTTTGGAGGATAGAGATATTTTAATTTTTCGAGATTATTCGAAAGTCAATTTTTGAAAAGGCAAATATCTCCCGATCTGTAAGAATCTGTGAGACAAAACTTATGTCACTTTGAGGGAACGTATATGTCAACTTTATGTCAGAGTCACGTCAATGTATGTCCAAGGGTTTGAAGGAAAGAAAAATTTTTATTTTTCGAGATTATTCGAAAGTCAATTTTTGAAAAGGCAAATATCTCCCGATCTGTAGGAATCTGAGAGACAAAACTTATGTCACTTTGAGGGTACGTATATGTCAACTTCATGTCAGAGTCACGTCAATGTATGTCCAAGGGTTTGGAGGATAGAGACATTTAAATTTTTCGAGATTATTCGAAAGTCAATTTTTGAAAAGGCAAATATCTCCCGATCTGTTAGAATCTGAGAGACAAACCTTATGTCACTTTGAGGTAACGTATATGTCAACTTCATGTCAGAGTCACGTCAATGTATGTCCAAGGGTTTCGAGGATAGAGACATTTTAACTTTTCGAGATTATTCGAAAGTCAATTTCTGAAAAGGCAAATATCTCCCGATCTGTAGGAATCTGTGAGACAAACCTGATGTCACTTTGAGGGAACGTATATGTCAACTTCATGTCAGAGTCACGTCAGTGTATGTAGAAGGGTTTGGAGGATAGAGACATTTAAATTTTTCGAGATTATTCGAAAGTCAATTTTTGAAAAGGCAAATATCTCCCGATCTGTAGGAATCTGAGAGACAAATCTTATGTCACTTTGAGGTAACGTATATGTCAACTTCATGTCAGAGTCACGTCAATTTATGTCGAAGGGTTTGGAGGATAGAGACATTTTAATTTTTCGAAATTATTCGAAAGTCAATTATTCAAAAGGCAAATATCTCGCGATCTGTAGGAATCTGAGAGACAAAACTTATGTCACTTTGAGGAAACGTATATGTCACCTTCATGTCAGAGTCACGTCAAAGTATGTCCAAGGGTTTGGAGGATAGAGGCATTTTAATTTTTCGAGATTATTCGAAAGTCAATTTCTGAAAAGGCAAATATCTCCCGATCTGTAGGAATCTGAGAGACAAAACTTATGTCACTTTGAGGGAACGTATATGTCAACTTCATGTCAAATTCATGTCATTGTATGTGCGAGGGTTTGGAGTATAGAGACATTTTAATTTTTCGAGTTTATTCGAAAGTCAATTTCTGAAAAGGCAAATATCTCCCGATCTGTAGGAATCTGAGAGACAAAACTTATGTCACTTTGAGGGAACGTATATGTCAACTTCATGTCAGAGTCACATCAATGTATGTCCAAGAGTTTGGAGGATAGAGACATTGAAATTCTTCGAGATTATTCGAAAGTCAATTTTTAAAAGGCAAATATCTTCCGATCTGTAGGAATCTGAGAGACAAAACTAATATCGCTTTGAGGAAACGTATATGTCAAATTCCTGTCAGAGTCACGTCAATGTATGTCCAAGGGTTTGGCTGATAGAGACATTTAATTTTTTATAGATTATTAGAAAGTCAATTTTTAAAAGGCAAATATCTCCCGATCTTAGGAATCTGAGAGACAAAACTTATGTCACTTTGAGGGAACGTATATGTCACCTTCATGTCAGAGTCACGTCAATGTATGTGCAAGAGTTTGGAGGATAGAGACATTTAAATTTTTCGAGATTATTCGAAAGTTAATTTTTGAAAATGCAAATATCTCCCGATCTGTATAATCTAAGAAACAAAACTTATGTCACTTTGAGGGAACGTATATGTCAACTTCATATCAGAGTCACTTCAATGTATGTCCAAGGTTTTGGAGGATAGAGACATTTAAATTTTTCGAGATTATTCGAAAGTCAATTTTTCAAAAGGCAAATATCTCCCGATCTGTAGGAATCTGAGAGACAAAACGTATGTCACTCTGAGGGAACGTATATGTCAACTTCATGTCAGAGTCACGCCAATGTATGTCCAAGGGGTTGGAGGAAAGAAATATTTTAATTTTTTGAGATTATTTGATAGTCAATTTTTGAAAAGGCAAATATCTCCCGATCTGTAGGAAACTGAGAGACAGACAATATGTCACTTTGAGGGAACGTATATGTCAACTTCATGTCAGATTCACGTCAATGTATGTCCAAGTGTTTGGAGGACAGAGGCATTTTAATTTTGGGAGATTATTCGAAAGTCAATTTTTGAAAAGGCAAATATCTCCCGATCTGTAGGAACCTGAGAGACAACACTTATGTCACTTTGAGGGAATGTATATGTCAACTTCATGTCAGAGTCACGTCAATGTATGTCCAAGGGTTTGGAGGATAGAGACATTTAAATTTTTCGAGATTATTCGTAAGTCAATTTATGAAAAGGCAAATATCTCCCGATCTGTAGGAATCTGAGAGACAAAACTTATGTCACTTTGAGGGAACGTATATGTCAACTTCATGTCAGAGTCACATCAATGTATGTCCAAGGGTTTTGAGGAGTGAAACATTTTAATTTTTCGAGATTATTCGAAAGACAATTTTTGAAAAGGAAAATATCTTTCGATCTGTAGGAATCTGAGAGACAAAACTTATGTCACTTTGAAGGAACGTATATGTCAACTTCATGTCAGAGTCACGTCAATGTATGTCTAAGGATTTGGAGGATAGAGATATTTTAATTTTTCGAGATTATTCGAAAGTCAATTTTTGAAAAGGCAAATATCTCCCGATCTGTAGGTATCTGAGAGACAAAACTTATGTCACTTTGAGGGAACGTATATGCCAACTTCATGTCAGATTCACGTCAAAGTATGTCCAAGGGTTTGGAGGATAAAGGCATTTAAATGTTTCGAGATTATTCGAAAGTCAATTTCTGAAAAGGCAAATATCTCTCGATCTGTAGGAATCTGAGAGACAAAACTTATGTCACTTTGAGGGAACGTATATGTAATCTTCATGTCAGAGTCACGTCAATGTAACGTCCAAGGGTTTAGAGGATAAACACATTTTAATTTTTCGATATTATTCCAAAGTCAATTTTTGAAAAGGCAAATATATCCCGATCTGTAGGAATCTGAGAGACAACACTTATGTCACTTTGAGGGAACGTATATGTCAACTTCATGTCAGAGTCACGTCAATGTATGTCCAAGGGTTTGGAGGATAGAGATATTTTAATTTTTAGAGATTATTCGAAAGTCAATTTTTGAAAAGGCAAATATCTCCCGATCTGTAGGAATCTGAGAGACAAAACTTATGTCACTTTGAGGGAACGTATATGTCAACTTCATGTCAGAGTCACTTCAATGTATGTCCAAGAGTTTGGAGGATAGAGACATTTTAATTTTTCGAGATTATTCGAAAGTCAATTTTTGAAAAGGCAAATATCTCCCAATCTGTTGGAATCTGAGAGACAAAACTTATGTCACTTTGAGGTAACGTACGAGGGTCGCTCATTAAATAATGCCCCACATTTTTTTTCTCAGCCAATAATGAATATAGAAAAGTGTACTTTTACATGCTTGAGATTTTATGTTTCCCGTGTTCGTGTACGGAGTTTCAAATGATTCCAACCGATGGCGGAGCTGTAGTGAACTGTTAAAATGGCGTCTGTGAACGACTCTCGTTACAAGCAACGAGCTGTAATTGAATTCTTTTTTGCTGAAAAAGAAACTGTGGTGAACATTCATAAACGTTTGTGTGCTGTGTATGGAAGCTGTGCAGTCGATAGGAGCACCGTTGGTCGCTGGGCTAAGAGAGTTAAAGCTTCAGGAAGTGAAGAAACCGAGCTCCATGATCTGCCGCGCTCTGGGCGTCCTGCAACAGCCACCACTCCAGACATGTTGAACCGCGCGGATGCCATTATTCGTGAGGATCGGCGCGTCACAACTCGACAATTGGCCCAACAGCTTTCAGTCAGCAATGGAAGTGTAATTGCAATTATCCGGGCTCTTGCATATTCGAAGGTGTGCGCAAGATGGGTTCCACGAAGTCTCACAGCAGACCACAGGATTCAAAGGAAAACAATTTCTTCTGAATTGTTGGAAGCGTTTTGATGCTGAGGGATCATTACAGGTGACGAAACCTGGATACACCACTTTGAGCCGGAGACAAAAAGGCAGTCAATGGAGTGGATTCACCCTCAATCACCGAGAAAGAAGAAATTCAAGACAACTCCCTCCGCCGGAAAAGTCATGATGACTGTCTTTTGGGACAGTGATGGGTTCATTCTTGTGGATGAAATGCCAAGAGGTGCGAGACGCGTACATCGGGACCCTGGAACTCTCAAGAAGCGTTTCCGACGAGTTCGGCCTCTCAAGCATACAGCAGAAATTTTGCTCCTGCACGACAATGCACGCCCTCACACAAGTCCGAGAACCCGGGAAGAAATCACCAAATTGGGTTGGACGGTGCTGCCCCATCCACCCTCCGACTTTCATCTCTTTGGGCCACTCAAAGATGCTATCCGCGGAACAAGATTTGAAGATGACGAGAGCGTGATTCAAGCAGTGAGGACATGGCTACGTGCACAGGACAAGAGCTGGTACCGGCAAGGCATGCATGCACTTGTTCCACGCTGGCGTAAAACCGTACAAGTTGATGGGGACTATGTGGAAAAATAGTATGTGTAAAGGAACCATTGATTTATATTGTCACTAAATTTCAGCCATCTTGAATAAATATATTCTGAGGAAAAAAATGTGGGGCATTACTTAATGAGCAATCCTCGTATATGTCAACTTCAAGTCAGAGGCACGTCAATGTGTGTCCAAGGGTTTGGAGGATAGAGATATTTTAATTTTTCGAGATTATTTGAAAGTCAATTTTTGAAAAGGCAAATATCTCCCGATCTGTAGGAATTTGAGAGACAACACTTATGTCACTTTGAGGGTACGTACATGTCAACTTCATGTCAGAGTCACGTCAATGTATGTCCAAGGGTTTGAAGGATAGAGACATTTTAATTTTTCGAGATTCTTCGAAAATCAATTTTTGAAAAGGCAAATATCTCCCGATCTGTAAGAATCTGAGAGACAAACCTTATGTCACTTTGAGGTAACGTATATGTCAACTTCATGTCAGAGTCACGTCAATGTATGTCCAAGGGTTTCGAGGATAGAGACATTTTAATTTTTCGAGATTATTAAAAAGTCAATTTTTGAAAAGGCAAATATCTCCCGATCTGTAGGAATCTGAGAGACAAACCTTATGTCACTTTGAGGGAACGTATATGTCAACTTCATTTCAGAGTCACGTCAATGTATGTCCAAGGGTTTGGAGGATAGAGACATTTAAATTTTTCGAGATTATTCGAAAGTCAATTTTTGAAAAGGCAAATATCTCCCGATCTGTAGGAATCTGAGAGACAAAACTTATGTCACTTTGAGGTAACGTATATGTCAACTTCATGTCAGAGTCACGTCAATGTATGTCGAAGGGTTTGGAGGATAGAGACATTTCAATTTTTCGAAATTAATCTAAAGTCAATTTTTGAAAAGGCAAATATCTCCCGATCTGTAGGAATCTGAGAGACAAAAATTATGTCACTTTGAGGGAACGTATATGTCAACTTCATGTCAGAGTCACGTCAATGTATGTCCAAGAGTTTGGAGGATAGAGACATTTTAATTTTTCGAGATTATTCGAAAGTCAATTTTTGAAAAGGCAAATATCTCCCGATCTGTTGGAATCTGAGAGACGAAACTTATGTCACTTTGAGGTAACGTATATGTCAACTTCAAGTCAGAGGCACGTCAATGTATGTCCAAGGGTTTGGAGTATAGAGACATTTTAATTTTTTGAGATTATTCGTAAGTAAATTTTTGAAAAGGCAAATATATCCCGATCTGTAGGAATCTGAGATACAACACTTATGTCACTTTGAGGGAACGTATATGTCAACTTCATGTTAGAGTCACGTCAATATATTTCCAAGGGTTTGGAGGATAGAGATACTTTAATTTTTCGAGATTATTCGAAAGTCAATTCTTTAAAAAGCAAATATCTTCCGATCTGTAGGAATCTGAGAGACAAAACTTATGTCACTTTGAGGGAACGTATATGTCAACTTCATGTCAGAGTCACGTCAATGTATGTCCAAGAGTTTGGAGGATAGAGAAATTTTAATTTTTCGAGATTATTCGAAAGTCAATTTTTGAAAAGGCTAATATCTCCCGATCTGTTGGAATCTGAAAGACAAAACTTATGTCACTTTGAAGGAACGTATATGTCAACTTCATGTCAGAGTCACGTCAATGTATGTCCAAGGGTTTGGAGGATAGAGATATTTAAATTTTTCGAGATTATTCGAAAGTCAATTTTTGAAAAGGCAAATATCTCCCGATCTGTAAGTATCTGAGAGACAAAACTTATGTCACTTTGAGGGAACGTATATGTCAACTTCATGTCAGATTCACGTCAAAGTATGTCCAAGGGTTTGGAGGATAGAGGCATTTTAATTTTTTGAGATTATTTGAAAGTCAATTTTTGAAAAGGCAAATATATCCCGATCTGTAGGAATCTGAGAGACAACACTAATGTCACTTTGAGGGAACGTATATGTCAACTTCATGTCAGAGTCACGTCAATGTATGTCCAAGGGTTTGGAGGATAGAGATATTTTAATTTTTCGAGATTATTCGAAAGTCAATTTTTGAAAAGGCAAATATCTCCCGATCTGTAGGAATCTGAGAGACAAAACTTATGTCACTTTGAGGTAACGTATATGTCAACTTCATGTCAGAGTCACGTCAATGTATGTCGAAAAGTTTGGAGGATAGAGACATTTTAATTTTTCGAAATTATTCTAAAGTCAATTTTTCAAAAGGCAAATATCTCCCGATCTGTAGGAATCTGAGAGACAAAACTTATGTCACTTTGAGGGAATGTATATGTCAATTTCATGTCAGAGTCACGTCAATGTATGTCCAAGGGTTTGGAGGACTGAGGCATTTTAATTTTGCGAGATTATTGGAAAGTCAATTTTTGAAAATTCAATTATCTCCCGATCTGAAGGAATCTGAGAGACAACACTTATGTCACTTTGAGGGAACGTATATGTCAACTTCATGTCAGAGTCACGTCAATGTATGTCCCAAGGTTTGGAGGATAGAGATATTTTAATTTTTCGAGATTATTCGAAAGTCAATTTTTGAAAATTCAAATATCTCCCGATCTGTAGGAATCTGAGAGACAAAACTTATGTCACTTTGAGGGAACGTATACGTCAACTTCATGTCACAGTCACATCAATGTATGTCCAAGGGGTTGGAGGAAAGAGATATTTTAATTTTTCGAGATTATTTGATAGTCAATTATTGAAAAGGCAAATATCTCCCGATCTGTAGGAAACTGAGAGGCAAACAATATGTCACTTTGAGGGAACGTATATGTGAACTTCATGTCAGAGTCACGTCAATGTATGTCCAAGGGTTTGGAGGATAGAGACATTTAAATTTTTCGAGATTATTCCAAAGTCAATTTTTGAAAAGGCAAATATATCCCGATCTGTAGGAATCTGAGAGACAACACGTATGTCACTTTGAGGGAACGTATATGTCAACTTCATGTCAGAGTCACGTCAATGTATGTCCAAGGGTTTGGAGGATAGAAATATTTTAATTTTTCGAGATTATTCGAAAGTCAATTTTTGAAAAGGCAAATATCTCCCGATCTGTAGGAATCTGAGAGACAAAACTTATGTCACTTTGAGGGAATGTATATGTCAACTTCATGTCAGAGTCACGTCAATGTATGTCCAAGAGTTTGGAGGATAGAGACATTTGAATTTTTCGAGATTATTCGAAAGTCAATTTTTGAAAAGGCAAATATCTCCCGATCTGTTGGAATCTGAGAGACAAAACTTATGTCACTTTGAGGTAACGTATATGTCAACTTCAAGTCAGATGCACGTCAATGTATGTCCAAGGGTTTGGAGTATAGAGACATTTTAATTTTTCAAGATTATTCGAAAGTCAATTTCTGAAAAGGCAAATATCTCCCGATCTGTAGGAATCTGAGAGACAAAACTTATGTCACTTTGAGGGAATGTATATGTCAATTTCATGTCAGAGTCACGTCAATGTATGTCCAAGGGTTTGGAGGACTGAGGCATTTTAATTTTGCGAGATTATTCGAATGTCAATTTTTGAAAAGGCAAATATCTCCCGATCTGTAGGAATCTGAGAGACAACACTTATGTCACTTTGAGGGAACGTATATGTCAAATTCATATCAGAGTCACGTCAATGTATGTCCAAGGGTTTGGAGGATAGAGACATTTTAATTTTTCGAGATTATTCGAAAGTCAATTTATGAAAAGGAAAATATCTCCCGATCTGTAGGAATCTGAGAGACAAAACTTATGTCACTTTGAGGGAACGTATATGTCAACTTCATGTCAGAGTCACGTCAATGTATGTCCAAGGGTTTGGAGGAGTGAGACATTTTAATTTTTCGAGATTATTCGAAAGTCAATTTTTGAAAAGGCAAATATCTCCCGATCTGTTGGAATCTTAGAGACAAAACTTATGTCACTTTGAGGGAACGTTTATGTCACCTTCATGTTAGAGTCACGTCAATGTATGTCCAAGGGTTTGGAGGACTGAGGCATTTAAATTTTGCGAGATTATTGGAAAGTAAATTTTTGAAAATTCAAATATCTCCCGATCTGAAGGAATCTGAGAGACAACACTTATGTCACTTTGAGGGAACGTATATGTCAACTTCATGTCATATTCACGTCAAAGTATGTCCAAGGGTTTGGAGGATAGAGGCATTTTAATTTTTCGAGATTATTCGAAAGTCAATTTCTGAAAAGGCAAATATCTCCCGATCTGTAGGAATCTGAGAGACAAAACTTATGTCACTTTGAGGGAACGTATATGTCAACTTCATGTCAGATTCACGTCAAAGTATGTCCAAGGGTTTGGAGGATAGAGGCATTTTAATTTTTTGAGATTATTTGAAAGTCAATTTTTGAAAAGGCAAATATATCCCGATCTGTAGGAATCTGAGAGACAACACTAATGTCACTTTGAGGGAACGTATATGTCAACTTCATGTCAGAGTCACGTCAATGTATGTCCAAGGGTTTGGAGGATAGAGATATTTTAATTTTTCGAGATTATTCGAAAGTCAATTTTTGAAAAGGCAAATATCTCCCGATCTGTAGGAATCTGAGAGACAAAACTTATGTCACTTTGAGGTAACGTATATGTCAACTTCATGTCAGAGTCACGTCAATGTATGTCGAAAAGTTTGGAGGATAGAGACATTTTAATTTTTCGAAATTATTCTAAAGTCAATTTTTCAAAAGGCAAATATCTCCCGATCTGTAGGAATCTGAGAGACAAAACTTATGTCACTTTGAGGGAATGTATATGTCAATTTCATGTCAGAGTCACGTCAATGTATGTCCAAGGGTTTGGAGGACTGAGGCATTTTAATTTTGCGAGATTATTGGAAAGTCAATTTTTGAAAATTCAATTATCTCCCGATCTGAAGGAATCTGAGAGACAACACTTATGTCACTTTGAGGGAATGTATATGTCAACTTCATGTCAGAGTCACGTCAATGTATGTCCCAAGGTTTGGAGGATAGAGATATTTTAATTTTTCGAGATTATTCGAAAGTCAATTTTTGAAAATTCAAATATCTCCCGATCTGTAGGAATCTGAGAGACAAAACTTATGTCACTTTGAGGGAACGTATACGTCAACTTCATGTCACAGTCACATCAATGTATGTCCAAGGGGTTGGAGGAAAGAGATATTTTAATTTTTCGAGATTATTTGATAGTCAATTATTGAAAAGGCAAATATCTCCCGATCTGTAGGAAACTGAGAGGCAAACAATATGTCACTTTGAGGGAACGTATATGTGAACTTCATGTCAGAGTCACGTCAATGTATGTCCAAGGGTTTGGAGGATAGAGACATTTAAATTTTTCGAGATTATTCCAAAGTCAATTTTTGAAAAGGCAAATATATCCCGATCTGTAGGAATCTGAGAGACAACACGTATGTCACTTTGAGGGAACGTATATGTCAACTTCATGTCAGAGTCACGTCAATGTATGTCCAAGGGTTTGGAGGATAGAAATATTTTAATTTTTCGAGATTATTCGAAAGTCAATTTTTGAAAAGGCAAATATCTCCCGATCTGTAGGAATCTGAGAGACAAAACTTATGTCACTTTGAGGGAATGTATATGTCAACTTCATGTCAGAGTCACGTCAATGTATGTCCAAGAGTTTGGAGGATAGAGACATTTGAATTTTTCGAGATTATTCGAAAGTCAATTTTTGAAAAGGCAAATATCTCCCGATCTGTTGGAATCTGAGAGACAAAACTTATGTCACTTTGAGGTAACGTATATGTCAACTTCAAGTCAGAGGCACGTCAATGTATGTCCAAGGGTTTGGAGTATAGAGACATTTTAATTTTTCAAGATTATTCGAAAGTCAATTTCTGAAAAGGCAAATATCTCCCGATCTGTAGGAATCTGAGAGACAAAACTTATGTCACTTTGAGGGAATGTATATGTCAATTTCATGTCAGAGTCACGTCAATGTATGTCCAAGGGTTTGGAGGACTGAGGCATTTTAATTTTGCGAGATTATTCGAATGTCAATTTTTGAAAAGGCAAATATCTCCCGATCTGTAGGAATCTGAGAGACAACACTTATGTCACTTTGAGGGAACGTATATGTCAAATTCATATCAGAGTCACGTCAATGTATGTCCAAGGGTTTGGAGGATAGAGACATTTTAATTTTTCGAGATTATTCGAAAGTCAATTTATGAAAAGGAAAATATCTCCCGATCTGTAGGAATCTGAGAGACAAAACTTATGTCACTTTGAGGGAACGTATATGTCAACTTCATGTCAGAGTCACGTCAATGTATGTCCAAGGGTTTGGAGGAGTGAGACATTTTAATTTTTCGAGATTATTCGAAAGTCAATTTTTGAAAAGGCAAATATCTCCCGATCTGTTGGAATCTTAGAGACAAAACTTATGTCACTTTGAGGGAACGTTTATGTCACCTTCATGTTAGAGTCACGTCAATGTATGTCCAAGGGTTTGGAGGACTGAGGCATTTAAATTTTGCGAGATTATTGGAAAGTAAATTTTTGAAAATTCAAATATCTCCCGATCTGAAGGAATCTGAGAGACAACACTTATGTCACTTTGAGGGAACGTATATGTCAACTTCATGTCATATTCACGTCAAAGTATGTCCAAGGGTTTGGAGGATAGAGGCATTTTAATTTTTCGAGATTATTCGAAAGTCAATTTCTGAAAAGGCAAATATCTCCCGATCTGTAGGAATCTGAGAGACAAAACTTATGTCACTTTGAGGGAACGTATATGTCAACTTCATGTCAGAGTCACGTCAATGTATGTCCAAGAGTTTGGAGGATAAACACATTTTAATTTCTCGATATTATAGAAAGTCAATTCTTGAAAATTCAAATATCTCCCGATCTGTAGGAATCTGAGAGACAAAACTTATATCACTTTGAGGGAACGTATATGTCAACTTCCAGTCAGAGTCGCGTCAATGTATATCCAAGGGTTTGGAGGATAGAGACATTGAAATTCTTCGAGATTATTCGAAATTCAATTTTTAAAAAGGCAAATATCTTCCGATCTGTAGGAATCTGAGAGACAAAACTAATATCGCTATGAGGGAACGTAAATGTCAAATTCCTGTCAGAGTCACGTCAATGTATGTCCAAGGGTTTGGATGATAGAGACATTTAATTTTTTATAGATTATTAGAAAGTCAATTTTTAAAAGGCAAATATCTCCCGATCTTAGGAATCTGAGAGACAAAACTTATTTCACTTTGAGGGAACGTATATGTCACCTTCATGTCAGAGTCACGTCAATGTATGTGCAAGAGATTGGAGGATAGAGACATTTAAATTTTTCGAGATTATTCGAAAGTCAATTTTTGAAAATGCAAATATCTCCCGATCTGTATAATCTAAGAAACAAAACTTATGTCACTTTGAGGGAACGTATATGTCAACTTCATGTCAGAGTCACTTCAATGTATGTCCAAGGTTTTGGAGGATAGAGACATTTAAATTTTTCGAGACTATTCGAAAGTCAATTTTTAAAAAGGCAAATATCTCCCGATCTGTAGGAATCTGAGAGGCAAAACTTATGTCACTCTGAGGGAACGTATATGTCAACTTCATGTCAGAGTCACGTCAATGTATGTCCAAGGGGTTGGAGGAAAGAGATATTTTAATTTTTTGAGATTATTTGATAGTCAATTTTTGAAGAGGCAAATATCTCCCGATCTCTAGGAAACTGAGAGACAAACAATATGTCACTTTGAGGGAACGTATATGTCAACTTCATGTCAGATTCACGTCAATGTATGTCCAAGTGTTTGGAGGACAGAGGCATTTTAATTTTGGGAGATTATTCGAATGCCAATTTTTGAAAGGCAAATATCTCCCGATCTGTAGGAATCTGAGAGACAACACTTATGTCACTTTGAGGGAACGTATATGTCAACTTCATGTCAGAGTCACGTCAATGTATGTCCAAGGGTTTGGAGGATAGAGACATTTAAATTTTTCGAGATTATTCGTAAGTCAATTTATGAAAAGGCAAATATCTCCCGATCTGTAGGAATCTGAGAGACAAAACTTATGTCACTTTGAGGGAACGTATATGTCAACTTCATGTCAGAGTCACATCAATGTATGTCCAAGGGTTTGGAGGAGTGAAACATTTTAATTTTTCGAGATTATTCGAAAGACAATTTTTGAAAAGGAAAATATCTTTCGATCTGTAGGAATCTGAGAGACAAAACTTATGTCACTTTGAAGGAACGTATATGTCAACTTCATGTCAGAGTCACGTCAATGTATGTCTAAGGATTTGGAGGATAGAGATATTTTAATTTTTCGAGATTATTCGAAAGTCAATTTTTGAAAAGGCAAATATCTCCCGATCTGTAGGTATCTGAGAGACAAAACTTATGTCACTTTGAGGGAACGTATATGCCAACTTCATGTCAGATTCACGTCAAAGTATGTCCAAGGGTTTGGAGGATAAAGGCATTTAAATGTTTCGAGATTATTCGAAAGTCAATTTCTGAAAAGGCAAATATCTCTCGATCTGTAGGAATCTGAGAGACAAAACTTATGTCACTTTGAGGGAACGTATATGTAAACTTCATGTCAGAGTCACCTCAATGTAACGTCCAAGGGTTTAGAGGATAAGCACATTTTAATTTTTCGATATTATTCCAAAGTCAATTTTTGAAAAGGCAAATATATCCCGATCTGTAGGAATCTGAGAGACAACACTTATGTCACTTTGAGGGAACGTATATGTCAACTTCATGTCAAAGTCATGTCAATGTATGTCCAAGGGTTTGGAGGATAGAGATATTTTAATTTTTAGAGATTATTCGAAAGTCAATTTTTGAAAAGGCAAATATCTCCCGATCTGTAGGAATCTGAGAGACAAAACTTATGACACTTTGAGGGAACGTATATGTCAACTTCATGTCAGAGTCACGTCAATGTATGTCCAAGAGTTTGGAGGATAGAGACATTTTAATTTTTCGAGATTATTCGAAAGTCAATTTTTGAAAAGGCAAATATCTCCCAATTTGTTGGAATCTGAGAGACAAAACTTATGTCACTTTGAGGTAACGTATATGTCAACTTCAAGTCAGAGGCACGTCAATGTATGTCCAAGGGTTTGGAGGATAGAGATATTTCAATTTTTCGAGATTATTTGAAAGTCAATTTTTTAAAAGGCAAATATCTCCCGATCTGTAGGAATTTGAGAGACAACACTTATGTCACTTTGAGGGTACGTACATGTCAACTTCATGTCAGAGTCACGTCAATGTATGTCCAAGGGTTTGAAGGATAGAGACATTTTAATTTTTCGAGATTCTTCGAAAATCAATTTTTGAAAAGGCAAATATCTCCCGATCTGTAAGAATCTGAGAGACAAACCTTATGTCACTTTGAGGTAACGTATATGTCAACTTCATGTCAGAGTCACGTCAATGTATGTCCAAGGGTTTCGAGGATAGAGACATTTTAATTTTTCGAGATTATTAAAAAGTCAATTTTTGAAAAGGCAAATATCTCCCGATCTGTAGGAATCTGAGGCACAAACCTTATGTCACTTTGAGGGAACGTATATGTCAACTTCATTTCAGAGTCACGTCAATGTATGTCCAAGGGTTTGGAGGATAGAGACATTTTAATTTTTCGAGATTATTCGAAAATCAATTTTTGAAAAGGCAAATATCTCCCGATCTGTAGGAATCTGAGAGACAAAACTTATGTCACTTTGAGGTAACGTATATGTCAACTTCATGTCAGAGTCACGTCAATGTATGTCGAAGGGTTTGGAGGATAGAGACATTTCAATTTTTCGAAATTAATCTAAAGTCAATTTTTGAAAAGGCAAATATCTCCCGATCTGTAGGAATCTGAGAGACAAAACTTATGTCACTTTGAGGGAACGTATATGTCAACTTCATGTCAGAGTCACGTCAATGTATGTCCAAGAGTTTGGAGGATAGAGACATTTTAATTTTTCGAGGTTATTCGAAAGTCAATTTTTGAAAAGGCAAATATCTCCCGATCTGTTGGAATCTGAGAGACGAAACTTATGTCACTTTGAGGTAACGTATATGTCAACTTCAAGTCAGAGGCACGTCAATGTATGTCCAAGGGTTTGGAGTATAGAGACATTTTAATTTTTTGAGATTATTCGTAAGAAAATTTTTGAAAAGGCAAATATATCCAGATCTGTAGGAATCTGAGAGACAACACTTATGTCACTTTGAGGGAACGTATGTGTCAACTTCATGTCAGAGTCACGTCAATGTATGTCCAAGGGTTTGGAGGATAGAGATATTTTAATTTTTCGAGATTATTAAAAAGTCAATTTTTGAAAAGGCAAATATCTCCCGATCTGTAGGAATCTGAGACACAAACCTTATGTCACTTTGAGGGAACGTATATGTCAACTTCATTTCAGAGTCACGTCAATGTATGTCCAAGGGTTTGGAGGATAGAGACATTTAAATTTTTCGAGATTATTCGAAAATCAATTTTTGAAAAGGCAAATATCTCCCGATCTGTAGGAATCTGAGAGACAAAACTTATGTCACTTTGAGGTAACGTATATGTCAACTTCATGTCAGAGTCACGTCAATGTATGTCGAAGGGTTTGGAGGATAGAGACATTTCAATTTTTCGAAATTAATCTAAAGTCAATTTTTGAAAAGGCAAATATCTCCCGATCTGTAGGAATCTGAGAGACAAAACTTATGTCACTTTGAGGGAACGTATATGTCAACTTCATGTCAGAGTCACGTCAATGTATGTCCAAGAGTTTGGAGGATAGAGACATTTTAATTTTTCGAGATTATTCGAAAGTCAATTTTTGAAAAGGCAAATATCTCCCGATCTGTTGGAATCTGAGAGACGAAACTTATGTCACTTTGAGGTAACGTATATGTCAACTTCAAGTCAGAGGCACGTCAATGTATGTGCAAGGGTTTGGAGTATAGAGACATTTTAATTTTTTGAGATTATTCGTAAGAAAATTTTTGAAAAGGCAAATATATCCCGATCTGTAGGAATCTGAGAGACAACACTTATGTCACTTTGAGGGAACGTATATGTCAACTTCATGTCAGAGTCACGTCAATGTATGTCCAAGGGTTTGGAGGATAGAGATATTTTAATTTTTCGAGATTATTCGAAAGTAAATTTTTTAAAAAGTAAATATCTTCCGATCTGTAGGAATCTGAGAGACAAAACTTATATCACTTTGAGGGAACGTATATGTCAACTTCCTGTCAGAGTCGCGTCAATGTATATCCAAGGGTTTGGAGGATAGAGACATTGAAATTCTTCGAGATTATTCGAAAGTCAATTTTTAAAAGGCAAATATCTTCCGATCTGTAGGAATCTGAGAGACAAAACTAATATCGCTTTGAGGGAACGTATATGTCAAATTCCTGTCAGAGTCACGTCAATGTATGTCCAAGGGTTTGGATGATAGAGACATTTAATTTTTTATAGATTATTAGAAAGTCAATTTTTAAAAGGCAAATATCTCCCGATCTTAGGAATCTGAGAGACAAAACTTATGTCACTTTGAGGGATCGTATATGTCACCTTCATGTCAGAGTCACGTCAATATATGTGCAAGAGTTTGGAGGATAGAGACATTAAAATTTTTCGAGATTATTCGAAAGTCAATTTTTGAAAATGCAAATATCTCCCGATCTGTATAATCTAAGAAACAAAACTTATGTCACTTTGAGGGAACGTATATGTCAACTTCATGTCAGAGTCACTTCAATGTATGTCCAAGGTTTTGGAGGATAGAGACATTTAAATTTTTCGAGATTATTCGAAAGTCAATTTTTCAAAAGGCAAATATCTCCCGATCTGTATTAATCTGAGAGGCAAAACTTATGTCACTCTGAGGGAACGTATATGTCAACTTCATGTCAGAGTCACGTCAATGTATGTCCAAGGGGTTGGAGGAAAGAAATATTTTAATTTTTTGTGATTATTTGATAGTCAATTTTTGAAAAGGCAAATATCTCCCGATCTGTAGGAAACTGAGAGACAAACAATATGTCACTTTGAGGGAACGTATATGTCAACTTCATGTCAGATTCACGTCAATGTATGTCCAAGTGTTTGGAGGACAGAAGCATTTTAATTTTGGGAGATTATTCGAAAGTCAATTTTTGAAAAGGCAAATATCTCCCGATCTGTAGGAATCTGAGAGACAACACTTATGTCACTTTGAGGGAACGTATATGTCAACTTCATGTCAGAGTCACGTCAATGTATGTCCAAGGGTTTGGAGGATAGAGACATTTAAATTTTTCGAGATTATTCGTAAGTCAATTTATGAAAAGGCAAATATCTCCCGATCTGTAGGAATCTGAGAGACAAAACTTATGTCACTTTGAGGGAACGTATATGTCAACTTCATGTCAGAGTCACATCAATGTATGTCCAAGGGTTTGGAGGAGTGAAACATTTTAATTTTTCGAGATTATTCGAAAGACAATTTTTGAAAAGGAAAATATCTTTCGATCTGTAGGAATCTGAGAGACAAAACTTATGTCACTTTGAAGGAACGTATATGTCAACTTCATGTCAGAGTCACGTCAATGTATGTCTAAGGATTTGGAGGATAGAGATATTTTAATTTTTCGAGATTATTCGAAAGTCAATTTTTGAAAAGGCAAATATCTCCCGATCTGTAGGTATCTGAGAGACAAAACTTATGTCACTTTGAGGGAACGTATATGCCAACTTCATGTCAGATTCACGTCAAAGTATGTCCAAGGGTTTGGAGGATAAAGGCATTTAAATATTTCGAGATTATTCGAAAGTCAATTTCTGAAAAGGCAAATATCTCTCGATCTGTAGGAATCTGAGAGACAAAACTTATGTCACTTTGAGGGAACGTATATGTAAACTTCATGTCAGAGTCACGTCAATGTAACGTCCAAGGGTTTAGAGGATAAACACATTTTAATTTTTCGATATTATTCCAAAGTCAATGTTTGAAAAGGCAAATATATCCCGATCTGTAGGAATCTGAGAGACAACACTTATGTCACTTTGAGGGAACGTATATGTCAACTTCATGTCAGAGTCACGTCAATGTATGTCCAAGGGTTTGGAGGATAGAGATATTTTAATTTTTAGAGATTATTCGAAAGTCAATTTTTGAAAAGGCAAATATCTCCCGATCTGTAGGAATCTGAGAGACAAACCTTATGTCACTTTGAGGGAACGTATATGTCAACTTCATGTCAGAGTCACGTATGTCCAAGAGTTTGGAGGATAGAGACATTTTAATTTTTCGTGATTATTCGAAAGTCAATTTTTCAAAAGGCAAATATCTCCCAATCTGTTGGAATCTGAGAGACAAAACTTATGTCACTTTGAGGTAACGTATATGTCAACTTCAAGTCAGAGGCACGTCAATGTATGTCCAAGGGTTTGGAGGATAGAGATATTTCAATTTTTCGAGATTATTTGAAAGTCAATTTTTTAAAAGGCAAATATCTCCCGATCTGTAGGTATTTGAGAGACAACACTTATGTCACTTTGAGGGTACGTACATGTCAACTTCATGTCAGAGTCACGTCAATGTATGTCCAAGGGTTTGAAGGATAGAGACATTTTAATTTTTCGAGATTCTTCGAAAATCAATTTTTAAAAGGCAAATATCTCCCGATCTGTAAGAATCTGAGAGGTAAACCTTATGTCACTTTGAGGTAACGTATATGTCAACTTCATGTCAGAGTCACGTCAGTGTATGTCCAAGGGTTTCGAGGATAGAGACATTTTAATTTTTCGAGATTATTAAAAAGTCAATTTTTGAAAAGGCAAATATCTCCCGATCTGTAGGAATCTGAGAGACAAACCTTATGTCACTTTGAGGGAACGTATATGTCAACTTCATTTCAGAGTCACGTCAATGTATGTCCAAGGGTTTGGAGGATAGAGACATTTAAATTTTTCGAGATTATTCGAAAATCAATTTTTGAAAAGGCAAATATCTCCCGATCTGTAGGAATCTGAGAGACAAAACTTATGTCACTTTGAGGTAACGTATATGTCAACTTCATGTCAGAGTCACGTCAATGTATGTAGAAGGGTTTGGAGGATAGAGACATTTCAATTTTTCGAAATTAATCTAAAGTCAATTTTTGAAAAGGCAAATATCTCCCGATCTGTAGGAATCTGAGAGACAAAACTTATGTCACTTTGAGGGAACGTATATGTCAACTTCATGTCAGAGTCACGTCAATGTATGTCCAAGAGTTTGAAGGATAGAGACATTTTAATTTTTCGAGATTATTCGAAAGTCAATTTTTGAAAAGGCAAATATCTCCCGATCTGTGGGAATCTGAGAGACGAAACTTATGTCACTTTGAGGTAACGTATATGTCAACTTCAATTCAGAGGCACGTCAATGTATGTCCAAGGGTTTGGAGTATAGAGACATTTTAATTTTTTGAGATTATTCGTAAGTAAATTTTTGAAAAGGCAAATATATCCCGATCTGTAGGAATCTGAGAGACAACACTTATGTCACTTTGAGGGAACGTGTATGTCAACTTCATGTCAGAGTCACGTCAATGTATGTCCAAGGGTTTGGAGGATAGAGATATTTTAATTTTTCGAGATTATTCGAAAGTCAATTTTTTAAAAAGCAAATATCTTCCGATCTGTAGGAATCTGAGAGACAAAACTTATGTCACTTTGAGGGAACGTATATGTGAACTTCATGTCATAGTCACGTCAATGTATGTCCAAGAGTTTGGAGGATAGAGAAATTTTAATTTTTCGAGATTATTCGAAAGTCAATTTTTGAAAAGGCAAATATCTCCCGATCTGTTGGAATCTGAAAGACAAAACTTATGTCACTTTGAAGGAACGTATATGTCAACTTCATGTCAGAGTCACGTCAATGTATGTCCAAGGGTTTGGAGGATAGAGATACTTTAATTTTTCGAGATTATTCGAAAGTCAATTTTTGAAAAGGCAAATATCTTCCGATCTGTAAGTATCTGAGAGACAAAACTTATGTCACTTTGAGGGAACGTGTATGTCAACTTCATGTCAGATTCACGTCAAAGTATGTCCAAGGGTTTGGAGGATAGAGGCATTTTAATTTTTTGAAATTATTCGAAATTCAATTTTTGAAAAGGCAAATATATCCCGATCTGTAGGAATCTGAGAGACAACACTAATGTCACTTTGAGGGAACGTATATGTCAACTTCATGTCAGAGTCACGTCAATGTATGTCCAAGGGTTTGGAGGATAGAGATATTTTAATTTTTCGAGATTATTCGAAAGTCAATTTTTGAAAAGGCAAATATCTCCCGATCTGTAGGAATCTGAGAGACAAAACTTATGTAACTTTGAGGTAACGTATATGTCAACTTCAGGTCAGAGGCTCGTCAATGTATGTCCAAGGGTTTGGAGGATAGAGATATTTTAATTTTTCGAGATTATTTGAAAGTCAATTTTTGAAAAGGCAAATATCTCCCGATCTGTAGGAATCTGAGAGACAACACTTATGTCACTTTGAGGGAACGTATATGTCAACTTCATGTCAGAGTCACGTCAATGTATGTCCAAGGGTTTGGAGGTTAGAGACATTTAAATTTTTCGAGATTATTCGAAAGTCAATTTATGAAAAGGCAAATATCCTCCGATCTGTAGGAATCTGAAAGACAAACCTTATGTCACTTTGAGGGAACGTATATGTCAACTTCATGTCAGAGTCACGTCAATGTATGTCCAAGGGTTTGGAGAATAGAGATTTAAATTTTTCGAGATTATACGAAAGTCAATTTTTGTAAAAGGCAAATATCTCCCGATCTGTAGGAATTTGAGAGGCAAAACTTATGTCACTTTGAGGTAACGTATATGTCAACTTCATGTCAGAGTCACGTCAATGTATGTCGAAGGGTTTGGAGGATAGAGACATTTTAATTTTTCGAAATTATTCTAAAGTCAATTTTTCAAAAGGCAAATATCTCCCGATCTGTAGGAATCTGAGAGACAAAACTTATGTCAATTTGAGGGAATGTATATGTCAATTTCATGTCAGAGTCACGTCAATGTATGTCCAAGGGTTTGGAGGTCTGAGGCATTTTAATTTTGGGAGATTATTCGAAAGTCAATTTTTGAAAAGGCAAATATCTCCCGATCTGTAGGAATCTGAGAGACAACACTTATGTCACTTTGAGGGAACGTATATGTCAACTTCATGTCAGAGTCACGTCAATGTATGTCCAAGGGTTTGGAGGATAGAGACATTTAAATTTTTCTGAGATTATTCGTAAGTCAATTTATGAAAAGGCAAATATCTCCCGATCTGTAGGAATCTGAGAGACAAAACTTATGTCACTTTGAAGGAACGTATATGTCAACTTCATGTCAGAGTCACATCAATGTATGTCCAAGGGTTTGGAGGAGTGAAACATTTTAATTTTTCGAGATTATTCGAAAGACAATTTTTGAAAAGGAAAATATCTTTCGATCTGTAGGAATCTGAGAGACAAAACTTATGTCACTTTGAAGGAACGTATATGTCAACTTCATGACGGAGTCACGTCAATGTATGTCTAAGGATTTGGAGGATAGAGACATTTTAATTTTTCGTGATTATTCGAAAGTCAATTTTTGAAAAGGCAAATACCTCCCAATCTGTTGGAATCTGAGAGACAAAACTTATGTCACTTTGAGGTAACGTATATGTCAACTTCAAGTTAGAGGCACGTCAATGTATGTCTAAGGGTTTGGAGGATAGAGATATTTCAATTTTTCGAGATTATTTGTAAGTCAATTTTTTAAAAGGCAAATATCTCCCGATCTGTAGGAATTTGAGAGACAACACTTATGTCACTTTGAGGGTACGTACATGTCAACTTCATGTCAGAGTCACGTCAATGTATGTCCAAGGGTTTGAAGGATAGAGACATTTTAATTTTTCGAGATTCTTCGAAAATCAATTTTTGAAAAGGCAAATATCTCCCGATCTGTAAGAATCTGAGAGGTAAACCTTATGTCACTTTGAGGTAACGTATATGTCAACTTCATGTCAGAGTCACGTCAATGTATGTCCAAGGGTTTCGAGGATAGAGACATTTTAATTTTTCGAGATTATTAAAAAGTCAATTTTTGAAAAGGCAAATATCTCCCGATCTGTAGGAATCTGAGAGACAAACCTTATGTCACTTTGAGGGAACGTATATGTCAACTTCATTTCAGAGTCACGTCAATGTATGTCCAAGGGTTTGGAGGATAGAGACATTTAAATTTTTCGAGATTATTCGAAAATCAATTTTTGAAAAGGCAAATATCTCCCGATCTGTAGGAATTTGAGAGACAAAACTTATGTCACTTTGAGGTAACATATATGTCAACTTCATGTCAGAGTCACGTCAATGTATGTCCAAGGGTTTCGAGGATAGAGACATTTTAATTTTTCGAGATTATTAAAAAGTCAATTTTTGAAAAGGCAAATATCTCCCGATCTGAAGGAATCTGAGACACAAACCTTATGTCACTTTGAGGGAACGTATATGTCAACTTCATTTCAGAGTCACGTCAATGTATGTCCAAGGGTTTGGAGGATAGAGACATTTAAATTTTTCGAGATTATTCGAAAATCAATTTTTGAAAAGGCAAATATCTCCCGATCTGTAGGAATCTGAGAGACAAAACTTATGTCACTTTGAGGTAACATATATGTCAACTTCATGTCAGAGTCACGTCAATGTATGTCGAAGGGTTTGGAGGATAGAGACATTTCAATTTTTCGAAATTAATCTAAAGTCAATTTTTGAAAAGGCAAATATCTCCCGATCTGTAGGAATCTGAGAGACAAAACTTATGTCACTTTGAGGGAACGTATATGTCAACATCATTTCAGAGTCACGTCAATGTATGTCCAAGGGTTTGGAGGATAGAGACATTGAAATTCTTCGAGATTATTCGAAAGTCAATTTTTAAAAGGCAAATATCTTCCGATCTGTAGGAATCTGAGAGACAAAACTAATATCGCTTTGAGGGAACGTATATGTCAAATTCCTGTCAGAGTCACGTCAATGTATGTCCAAGGGTTTGGATGATAGAGACATTTAATTTTTTATAGATTATTAGAAAGTCAATTTTTAAAAGGCAAATATCTCCCGATCTTAGGAATCTGAGAGACAAAACTTATGTCACTTTGAGGGAACGTATATGTCACCTTCATGTCAGAGTCACGTCAATGAATGTGCAAGAGTTTGGAGGATAGAGACATTTAAATTTTTCGAGATTATTCGAAAGTCAATTTTTGAAAATGCAAATATCTCCCGATCTGTATAATCTAAGAAACAAAACTTATGTCACTTTGAGGGAACGTATATGTCAACTTCATGTCAGAGTCACTTCAATGTATGTCCAAGGTTTTGGAGGATAGAGACATTTAAATTTTTCGAGATTATTCGAAAGTCAATTTTTCAAAAGGCAAATATCTCCCGATCTGTATTAATCTGAGAGGCAAAACTTATGTCACTCTGAGGGAACGTATATGTCAACTTCATGTCAGAGTCACGTCAATGTATGTCCAAGGGGTTGGAGGAAAGAAATATTTTAATTTTTTGTGATTATTTGATAGTCAATTTTTAAAAAGGCAAATATCTCCCGATCTGTAGGAAACTGAGAGACAAACAATATGTCACATTGAGGGAACGTATATGTCAACTTCATGTCAGATTCACGTCAATGTATGTCCAAGTGTTTGGAGGACAGAGGCATTTTAATTTTGGGAGATTATTCGAAAGTCAATTTTTGAAAAGGCAAATATCTCCCGATCTGTAGGAATCTGAGAGACAACACTTATGTCACTTTGAGGGAACGTATATGTCAACTTCATGTCAGAGTCACGTCAATGTATGTCCAAGGGTTTGGAGGATAGAGACATTTAAATTTTTCGAGATTATTCGTAAGTCAATTTATGAAAAGGCAAATATCTCCCGATCTGTAGGAATCTGAGAGACAAAACTTATGTCACTTTGAGGGAACGTATATGTCAACTTCATGTCAGAGTCACATCAATGTATGTCCAAGGGTTTGGAGGAGTGAAACATTTTAATTTTTCGAGATTATTCGAAAGACAATTTTTGAAAAGGAAAATATCTTTCGATCTGTAGGAATCTGAGAGACAAAACTTATGTCACTTTGAAGGAACGTATATGTCAACTTCATGTCAGAGTCACGTCAATGTATGTCTAAGGATTTGGAGGATAGAGATATTTTAATTTTTCGAGATTATTCGAAAGTCAATTTTTGAAAAGGCAAATATCTCCCGATCTGTAGGTATCTGAGAGACAAAACTTATGTCACTTTGAGGGAACGTATATGCCAACTTCATGTCAGATTCACGTCAAAGTATGTCCAAGGGTTTGGAGGATAAAGGCATTTAAATGTTTCGAGATTATTCGAAAGTCAATTTCTGAAAAGGCAAATATCTCTCGATCTGTAGGAATCTGAGAGACAAAACTTATGTCACTTTGAGGGAACGTATATGTAAACTTCATGTCAGAGTCACGTCAATGTAACGTCCAAGGGTTTAGAGGATAAACACATTTTAATTTTTCGATATTATTCCAAAGTCAATTTTTGAAAAGGCAAATATATCCCGATCTGTAGGAATCTGAGAGACAACACTTATGTCACTTTGAGGGAACGTATATGTCAACTTCATGTCAGAGTCACGTCAATGTATGTCCTAGGGTTTGGAGGATAGCGATATTTTAATTTTTAGAGATTATTCGAGAGTCAATTTTTGAAAAGGCAAATATCTCCCGATCTGTAGGAATCTGAGAGACAAACCTTATGTCACTTTGAGGGAACGTATATGTCAACTTCATGTCAGAGTCACGTCAATGTATGTCCAAGAGTTTGGAGGATAGAGACATTTAAATTTTTCGTGATTATTCGAAAGTCAATTTTTGAAAAGGCAAATATCTCCCAATCTGTTGGAATCTGAGAGACAAAACTTATGTCACTTTGAGGTAACGTATATGTCAACTTCAAGTCAGAGGCACGTCAATGTATGTCCAAGGGTTTGGAGGATAGAGATATTTCAATTTTTCGAGATTATTTGAAAGTCAATTTTTTAAAAGGCAAATATCTCCCGATCTGTAGGAATTTGAGAGACAACACTTATGTCACTTTGAGGGTACGTACATGTCAACTTCATGTCAGAGTCACGTCAATGTATGTCCAAGGGTTTGAAGGATAGAGACATTTTAATTTTTCGAGATTCTTCGAAAATCAATATTTGAAAAGGCAAATATCTCCCGATCTGTAAGAATCTGAGAGGTAAACCTTATGTCACTTTGAGGTAACGTATATGTCAACTTCATGTCAGAGTCACGTCAATGTATGTCCAAGGGTTTCGAGGATAGAGACATTTAAATTTTTCGAGATTATTAAAAAGTCAATTTTTGAAAAGCCAAATATCTCCCGATCTGTAGGAATCTGAGAGACAAACCTTATGTCACTTTGAGGGAACGTATATGTCAACTTCATTTCAGAGTCACGTCAATGTATGTCCAAGGGTTTGGAGGATAGAGACATTTAAATTTTTCGAGATTATTCGAAAATCAATTTTTGAAAAGGCAAATATCTCCCGATCTGTAGGAATCTGAGAGACAATACTTATGTCACTTTGAGGTAACGTAAATGTCAACTTCATGTCAGAGTCACGTCAATGTATGTAGAAGGGTTTGGAGGATAGAGACATTTCAATTTTTCGAAATTAATCTAAAGTCAATTTTTGAAAAGGCAAATATCTCCCGATCTGTAGGAATCTGAGAGACAAAACTTATGTCACTTTGAGGGAACGTATATGTCAACTTCATGTCAGAGTCACGTCAATGTATGTCCAAGAGTTTGGAGGATAGAGACATTTTAATTTTTCGAGATTATTCGAAAGTCAATTTTTGAAAAGGCAAATATCTCCCGATCTGTTGGAATCTGAGAGACGAAACTTATGTCACTTTGAGGTAACGTATATGTCAACTTCAATTCAGAGGCACGTCAATGTATGTCCAAGGGTTTGGAGTATAGAGACATTTTAATTTTTTGAGATTATTCGTAAGTAAATTTTTGAAAAGGCAAATATATCCCGATCTGTAGGAATCTGAGAGACAACACTTATGTCACTTTGAGGGAACGTATATGTCAACTTCATGTCAGAGTCACGTCAATGTATGTCCAAGGGTTTGGAGGATAGAGATATTTTAATTTTTCGAAATTATTCGAAAGTCAATTTTTGAAAAGGCAAATATCTCCCGATCTGTTGGAATCTGAAAGACAAAACTTATGTCACTTTGAAGGAACGTATATGTCAACTTCATGTCAGAGTCACGTCAATGTATGTCCAAGGGTTTGGAGGATAGAGATATTTGAATTTTTCGAGATTATTCGAAAGTCAATTTTTGAAAAGGCAAATATCTTCCGATCTGTAAGTATCTGAGAGACAAAACTTATGTCACTTTGAGGGAACGTATATCTCAACTTCATGTCAGATTCACGTCAAAGTATGTCCAAGGGTTTGGAGGATAGAGGCATTTTAATTTTTTGAGATTATTCGAAAGTCAATTTTTGAAAAGGCAAATATATCCCGATCTGTAGGAATCTGAGAGACAACACTAATGTCACTTTGAGGGAACGTATATGTCAACTTCATGTCAGAGTCACGTCAATGTATGTCCAAGGGTTTGGAGGATAGAGATATTTTAATTTTTCGAGATTATTCGAAAGTCAATTTTTGAAAAGGCAAATATCTCCCGATCTGTAGGAATCTGAGAGACAAAACTTATGTCACTTTGAGGTAACGTATATGTCAACTTCAGGTCAGAGGCTCGTCAATGTATGTCCAAGGGTTTGGAGGATAGATATATTTTAATTTTTCGAGATTATTTGAAAGTCAATTTTTGAAAAGGCAAATATCTCCCGATCTGTAGGAATCTGAGAGACAACACTTATGTCACTTTGAGGGAACGTATATGTCAACTTCATGTCAGAGTCACGTCAATGTATGTCCAAGGGTTTGGAGGATAGAGACATTTAAATTTTTCGAGATTATTCGAAAGTCAATTTATGAAAAGGCAAATATCCTCCGATCTGTAGGAATCTGAAAGACAAACCTTATGTCACTTTGAGGGAACGTATATGTCAACTTCATGTCAGAGTCACGTCAATGTATGTCCAAGGGTTTGGAGAATAGAGATTTAAATTTTTCGAGATTATTCGAAAGTCAATTTTTGTAAAAGGCAAATATCTCCCGATCTGTAGGAATTTGAGAGGCAAAACTTATGTCACTTTGAGGTAACGTATATGTCAACTTCATGTCAGAGTCACGTCAATGTATGTCGAAGGGTTTGGAGGATAGAGACATTTTAATTTTTCGAAATTATTCTAAAGTCAATTTTTCAAAAGGCAAATATCTCCCGATCTGTAGGAATCTGAGAGACAAAACTTATGTCACTTTGAGGGAATGTATATGTCAATTTCATGTCAGAGTCACGTCAATGTTATGTCCAAGGGTTTGGAGGTCTGAGGCATTTTAATTTTGCGAGATTATTGGAAAGTCAATTTTTGAAAATTCAATTATCTCCCGATCTGAAGGAATCTGAGAGACAACACTTATGTCACTTTGAGGGAATGTATATGTCAACTTCATGTCAGAATCACGTCAATGTATGTCCAAGTGTTTGGAGGACAGAGGCATTTTAATTTTGGGAGATTATTCGAAAGTCAATTTTTGAAAAGGCAAATATCTCCCGATCTGTAGGAATCTGAGAGACAACACTTATGTCACTTTGAGGGAACGTATATGTCAACTTCATGTCAGAGTCACGTCAATGTATGTCCAAGGGTTTGGAGGATAGAGACATTTAAATTTTTCGAGATTATTCGTAAGTCAATTTATGAAAAGGCAAATATCTCCCGATCTGTAGGAATCTGAGAGACAAAACTTATGTCACTTTGAGGGAACGTATATGTCAACTTCATGTCAGAGTCACATCAATGTATGTCCAAGGGTTTGGAGGAGTGAAACATTTTAATTTTTCGAGATTATTCGAAAGACAATTTTTGAAAAGGAAAATACCTTTCGATCTGTAGGAATCTGAGAGACAAAACTTATGTCACTTTGAAGGAACGTATATGTCAACTTCATGTCAGAGTCACGTCAATGTATGTCTAAGGATTTGGAGGATAGAGACATTTTAATTTTTCGTGATTATTCGAAAGTCAATTTTTGAAAAGGCAAATACCTCCCAATCTGTTGGAATCTGAGAGACAAAACTTATGTCACTTTGAGGTAACGTATATGTCAACTTCAAGTCAGAGGCACGTCAATGTATGTCTAAGGGTTTGGAGGATAAAGATATTTCAATTTTTCGAGATTATTTGAAAGTCAATTTTTTAAAAGGCAAATATCTCCCGATCTGTAGGAATTTGAGAGACAACACTTATGTCACTTTGAGGGTACGTACATGTCAACTTCATGTCAGAGTCACGTCAATGTATGTCCAAGGGTTTGAAGGATAGAGACATTTTAATTTTTCGAGATTCTTCGAAAATCAATTTTTGAAAAGGCAAATATCTCCCGATCTGTAAGAATCTGAGAGGTAAACCTTATGTCACTTTGAGGTAACGTATATGTCAACTTCATGTCAGAGTCACGTCAATGTATGTCCAAGGGTTTCGAGGATAGAGACATTTTAATTTTTCGAGATTATTAAAAAGTCAATTTTTGAAAAGGCAAATATCTCCCGATCTGTAGGAATCTGAGAGACAAACCTTATGTCACTTTGAGGGAACGTATATGTCAACTTCATTTCAGAGTCACGTCAATGTATGTCCAAGGGTTTGGAGGATAGAGACATTTAAATTTTTCGAGATTATTCGAAAATCAATTTTTGAAAAGGCAAATATCTCCCGATCTGTAGGAATCTGAGAGACAAAACTTATGTCACTTTGAGGTAACGTATATGTCAACTTCATGTCAGAGTCACGTCAATGTATGTAGAAGGGTTTGGAGGATAGAGACATTTCAATTTTTCGAAATTAAACTAAAGTCAATTTTTGAAAAGGCAAATATCTCCCGATCTGTAGGAATCTGAGAGACAAAACTTATGTCACTTTGAGGGAACGTATATGTCAACTTCATGTCAGAGTCACGTCAATGTATGTCCAAGAGTTTGGAGGATAGAGACATTTTAATTTTTCGAGATTATTCGAAAGTCAATTTTTGAAAAGGCAAATATCTCCCGATCTGTTGGAATCTGAGAGACGAAACTTATGTCACTTTGAGGTAACGTATATGTCAACTTCAACTCAGAGGCACGTCAATGTATGTCCAAGGGTTTGGAGTATAGAGACATTTTAATTTTTTGAGATTATTCGTAAGTAAATTTTTGAAAAGGCAAATATATCCCGATCTGTAGGAATCTGAGAGACAACACTTATGTCACTTTGAGGGAACGAATATGTCAACTTCATGTCAGAGTCACGTCAATGTATGTCCAAGGGTTTGGAGGATAGAGATAATTTAATTTTTCGAGATTATTCGAAAGTCAATTTTTTAAAAAGCAAATATCTTCCGATCTGTAGGAATCTGAGAGACAAAACTTATGTCACTTTGAGGGAACGTATATGTGAACTTCATGTCATAGTCACGTCAATGTATGTCCAAGAGTTTGGAGGATAGAGAAATTTTAATTTTTCGAGATTATTCGAAAGTCAATTTTTGAAAAGGCAAATATCTCCCGATCTGTTGGAATCTGAAAGACAAAACTTATGTCACTTTGAAGGAACGTATATGTCAACTTCATGTCTGAGTCACGTCAATGTATGTCCAAGGGTTTGGAGGATAGAGATATTTTAATTTTTCGAGATTATTCGAAAGTCAATTTTTGAAAAGGCAAATATCTTCCGATCTGTAAGTATCTGAGAGACAAAACTTATGTCACTTTGAGGGAACGTGTATGTCAACTTCATGTCAGATTCACGTCAAAGTATGTCCAAGGGTTTGGAGGATAGAGGCATTTTAATTTTTTGAGATTATTCGAAAGTCAATTTTTGAAAAGGCAAATATATCCCGATCTGTAGGAATCTGAGAGACAACACTAATGTCACTTTGAGGGAACGTATATGTCAACTTCATGTCAGAGTCACGTCAATGTATGTCCAAGGGTTTGGAGGATAGAGATATTTTAATTTTTCGAGATTATTCGAAAGTCAATTTTTGAAAAGGCAAATATCTCCCGATCTGTAGGAATCTGAGAGACAAAACTTATGTCACTTTGAGGTAACGTATATGTCAACTTCAGGTCAGAGGCACGTCAATGTATGTCCAAGGGTTTGGAGGATAGAGATATTTTAATTTTTCGAGATTATTTGAAAGTCAATTTTTGAAAAGGCAAATATCTCCCGATCTGTAGGAATCTGAGAGACAACACTTATGTCACTTTGAGGGAACGTATATGTCAACTTCATGTCAGAGTCACGTCAATGTATGTCCAAGGGTTTGGAGGATAGAGACATTTAAATTTTTCGAGATTATTCGAAAGTCAATTTATGAAAAGGCAAATATCCTCCGATCTGTATTAATCTGAAAGACAAACCTTATGTCACTTTGAGGGAACGTATATTTCAACTTCATGTCAGAGTCACGTCAATGTATGTCCAAGGGTTCGGAGAATAGAGATTTAAATTTTTCGAGATTATTCGAAAGTCAATTTTTGTAAAAGGCAAATATCTCCCAATCTGTAGGAATTTGAGAGGCAAAACTTATGTCACTTTGAGGTAACGTATATGTCAACTTCATGTCAGAGTCACGTCAATGTATGTCGATGGGTTTGGAGGATAGAGACATTTTAATTTTTCGAAATTATTCTAAAGTCAATTTTTCAAAAGGCAAATATCTCCCGATCTGTAGGAATCTGAGAGACAAAACTTATGTCACTTTGAGGGAATGTATATGTCAATTTCATGTCAGAGTCACGTCAATGTATGTCCAAGGGTTTGGAGGACTGAGGCATTTTAATTTTGCGAGATTATTGGAAAGTCAATTTTTGAAAATTCAATTATCTCCCGATCTGAAGGAATCTGAGAGACAACACTTATGTCACTTTGAGGGAACGTATATGTCAACTTCATGTCAGAGTCACGTCAATGTATGTCCCAAGGTTTGGAGGATAGAGATATTTTAATTTTTCGAGATTATTCGAAAGTCAATTTTTGAAAATTCAAATATCTCCCGATCTGTAGGAATCTGAGAGACAAAACTTATGTCACTTTGAGGGAACGTATATGTCAACTTCATGTCAAAGTCACGTCAATGTATGTCCAAGGGGTTGGAGGAAAGAGATATTTTAATTTTTCGAGATTATTTGATAGTCAATTATTGAAAAGGCAAATATCTCCCGATCTGTAGGAAACTGAGAGGCAAACAATATGTCACTTTGAGGGAACGTATATGTCAACTTCATGTCAGAGTCACGTCAATGTATGTCCAAGGGTTTGGAGGATAGAGACATTTAAATTTTTCGAGATTATTCCAAAGTCAATTTTTGAAAAGGCAAATATATCCCGATCTGTAGGAATCTGAGAGACAACACGTATGTCACTTTGAGGGAACGTATATGTCAACTTCATGTCAGAGTCACGTCAATGTATGTCCAAGGGTTTGGAGGATAGAGATATTTTAATTTTTCGAGAATATTCGAAAGTCAATTTTTGAAAAGGCAAATATCTCCCGATCTGTAGGAATCTGAGAGACAAAACTTATGTCACTTTGAGGGACCGTATATGTCAACTTCATGTCAGAGTCACGTCAATGTATGTCCAAGAGTTTGGAGGATAGAGACATTTTAATTTTTCGAGATTATTCGAAAGTCAATTTTTGAAAAGGCAAATATCTCCCGATCTGTTGGAATCTGAGAGACAAAACTTATGTCACTTTGAGGTAACGTATATGTCAACTTCAAGTCAGAGGCACGTCAATGTATGTCCAAGGGTTTGGAGCATAGAGACATTTTAATTTTTCAAGATTATTCGAAAGTCAATTTCTGAAAAGGCATATATCTCCCGATCTGTAGGAATCTGAGAGACAAAGCTTATGTCACTTTGAGGGAACGTATATGTCAACTTCATGTCAGAGTCACGTCAATGTATGTCGAAGGGTTTGGAGGATAAACACATTTTAATTTTTCGAGATTATAGAAAGTCAATTTTTGAAAATTTAAATATCTCCCGATCTGTAGGAATCTGAGAGACAAAACTTATGTCACTTTGAGGGAACGTATATGTCACCTTCATATCAGAGTCACGTCAATGTATGTCCAAGAGTTTGGAGGATAGAGACATTTAAATTTTTCGAGATTTTTCAAAAGTAAATTTTTGAAAAGGCAAATATCTCCCGATCTGTATAATCTGAGAGACAAAACTTATGTCACTTTGAGGGAACATATATGTCAACTTCATGTCAGAGTCACGTCAATGTATGTCCAAGGGTTTGGAGAATAGAGACATTTTAATTTTTCGAGATTATTCGAAAGTCAATTTTTTAAAAGACAAATATCTCCCGATCTGTAGGAATCTGAGAGACAAAACTTATGTCACTTTGAGGGAACGTATATGTCAACTTCATGTCAGTGGCACGTCAATGTATGTCCAAGGGTTTGGAGGATAGATATATTTTAATTTTTCGAGTTTATTCGAAAGTCAATTTTTGAAAAGGCAAATATCTCCCGATCTGTAGGAATCTGAGAACAAACCTGATGTCACTCTGAGGGAACGCATATGTCAACTTCATGTCAGATTCACGTCAATGTATGTAGAAGTGTTTGGAGGACAGAGGCATTTTAATTTTGCGAGATTATTCGAAAGTCAATTTTTGAAAAGGCAAATATCTCCCGATCTGTAGGAATCTGAGAGACAACACTTATGTCACTCTGAGGGAACGTATATGTCAACTTCATATCAGAGTCACGTCAATGTATGTCCAAGGGTTTGGAGGATACAGAAATTTTAATTTTTCGAGATTATTCGAAAGTCAATTTATGAAAAGGAAAATATCTCCCGATCTGTAGGAATCAGAGAGACAAAACTTATGTCACTTTGAGGGAACGTATATGTCAACTTCA
Source organism: Zootermopsis nevadensis (assembly GCF_977971745.1). Lineage (NCBI taxonomy): Eukaryota > Metazoa > Arthropoda > Insecta > Blattodea > Termopsidae > Zootermopsis > Zootermopsis nevadensis. The sequence continues at coordinate 59,808 of NW_028259346.1, read as the reverse complement.
TGTCAGAGTCACGTCAATGTATGTCCAAGGGTTTGGAGGAGTGAGACATTTAAATTTTTCGAGATTATTCGAAAGTCAATTTTTCAAAAGGCAAATATCTCCCGATCTGTAGGAATCTGAGAGACAAAACTTATGTCACTTTGAGGGAACGTATATGTCAACTTCATGTCAGTGGCACGTCAATGTATGTCCTAGGGGTTGGAGGAAAGAGATATTTTAATTTTACGAGATTATTTGATAGTCAATTTTTGAAAAGGCAAATATCTCCCGATCTGTAGGAAACTGAGAGACAAACAATATGTCACTTTGAGGGAATGTATATGTCAACTTCATGTCAGATTCACGTCAATGTATGTAGAAGTGTTTGGAGGACCGATGCATTTTAATTTTGCGAGATTATTCGAAAGTCAATTTTTGAAAAGGCAAATATCTCCCGATCTGTAGGAATCTGAGAGACAACACTTATGTCACTTTGAGGGAACGTATATGTCAACTTCATATCAGAGTCACGTCAATGTATGTCCAAGGGTTTGGAAGATAGAGACATTTTAATTTTTCGAGATTATTCGAAAGTCAATTTTTGAAAAGGCAAATATCTCCCGATCTGTTGGAATCTTAGAGACAAAACTTATGTCACTTTGAAGGAACGTATATATCAACATCATGTCAGAGTCACGTCAATGTATGTCCAAGGGTTTGGAGGATAGAGATATTTTAATTTTTCGAGATTATTCGAAAGTCAATTTTTGAAAAGGCAAATATCTCCCGATCTGTAGGTATCTGAGAGACAAAACTTATGTCACTTTGAGGGAACGTATATGTCAACTTTATGTCAGAGTCACGTCAATGTATGTCCAAGGGTTTAGAGGATAAACACATTTTAATTTTTCGATATTATTTCAAAGTCAATTTTTGAAAAGGCAAATATATCCCGATCTGTAGGAATCTGAGAGACAACACTTATGTCACTTTGAGGGAACGTATATGTCAACTTCATGTCAGAGTCACTTCAATGTATGTCCAAGGGTTTGGAGGATAGAGATATTTTAATTTTTCGAGATTATTCGAAAGTCAATTTTTGAAACGGCAAATATCTCCCGATCTGTAGGAATCTGAGAGACAAAACTTATGTCACTTTGAGGGAACGTATATGTCAACTTCATGTCAGAGTCACGTCAATGTATGTCCAAGAGTTTGGAGGATAGAGACATTTTAATTTTTCGAGATTATTCGAAAGTCAATTTTTGGAAAGGCAAATATCTCCCGATCTGTTGGAATCTGAGAGACAAAACTTATGTCACTTTGAGGTAACGTATATGTCATCTTCAAGTCAGTGACACGTCAATGTATGTATAAGGGTTTGGAGTATAGAGACATTTTAATTTTTCAAGATTATTCGAAAGTCAATTTCTGAAAAGGCAAATATCTCCCGATCTGTAGGAATCTGAGAGACAAAACTTATGTCACTTTCAGGGAACGTATATGTCAACTTCATGTCAGATTCACGTCAAAGTATGTCCAAGGGTTTGGAGGATAAAGGCATTTAAATGTTTCGAGATTATTCGAAAGTCAATTTTTGAAAAGGCAAATATCTCTCGATCTGTAGGAATCTGAGAGACAAAACTTATGTCACTTTGAGGGAACGTATATGTAAACTTCATGTCAGAGTCACGTCAATGTACGTCCAAGGGTTTAGAGGATAAACACATTTTAATTTTTCGATATTATTCCAAAGTCAATTTTTGAAAAGGTAAATATATCCCGATCTGTAGGAATCTGAGAGACAACACTTTTGTCACTTTGAGGGAACGTATATGTCAACTTCATGTCAGAGTCACGTCAATGTATGTCCAAGGGTTTGGAGGATAGAGATATTTTAATTTTTAGAGATTATTCGAAAGTCAATTTATGAAAAGGCAAATATCTCCCGATCTGTAGGAATCTGAGAGACAAAACTTATGTCGCTTTGAGGGAACGTATATGTCAACTTCATGTCAGATTCACGTCAATGTATGTCCAAGGGTTTGGAGGATAGAGATATTTTAATTTTTCGAGATTATTTGAAAGTCAATTTTTGAAAAGGCAAATATCTCCCGATCTGTAGGAATCTGAGAGACAACACTTATGTCACTTTGAGGGTACGTACATGTCAACTTCATGTCAGAGTCACGTCAATGTATGTCCAAGGGTTTGAAGGATAGAGACATTTTAATTTTTCGAGATTCTTCGTAAATCAATTTTTGAAAAGGCAAATATCTCCCGATCTGTAAGAATCTGAGAGACAAACCTTATGTCACTTTGAGGTAACGTATATGTCAACTTCATGTCAGAGTCACGTCAATGTATGTCCAAGGGTTTCGAGGATAGAGACATTTTAATTTTTCGAGATTATTAAAAAGTCAATTTTTGAAAAGGCAAATATCTCCGGATCAGTAGGAATCTGAGAGACAAACCTTATGTCACTTTGAGGGAACGTATATGTCAACTTCATGTCAGAGTCACGTCAATGTATGTCGAAGGGTTTGGAGGATAGAGACATTTCAATTTTTCGAAATTAATCTAAAGTCAATTTTTGAAAAGGCAAATATCTCCCGATCTGTAGGAATCTGAGAGACAAAACGTATGTCACTTTGAGGGAACGTATATGTCAACTTCATGTCAGAGTCTCGTCTATGTATGTCCAAGGGTTTGGAGGATAGAGACATTTTAATTTTTCGAGATTAAAAAAAGTCAATTTTTTAAAAGGAAAATATCTCCCGATCTGTAGGAAACTGAGAGACAAAACTTATGTCACTTTGAGGGAACGTATATGTCAACTTCATGTCAGAGTCACGTCAATGTATGTCCAAGGGTTTGGAGGATAGAGACATTTAAATTTTTTGAGATTATTCGAAAGTCAATTTTAGAAAAGGAAAATATCTCCCGATCTGTAGGAATCTGAGAGACAAAACTTATGTCACTTTGAGGGAACGTATATGTCAACTTCATGTCAGAGTCTCGTCAATGTATGTCCAAGGGTTTGGACGATAGAGACATTTTAATTTTTCGAGATTATTCGAAAGTCAATTTTTAAAAGGCAAATATCTCCCGATCTGTAGGCATCTAAGAGACAAACCTTATGTCACTTTGAGGGAACGCACATGTCAACTTCATGTCAGAGTGTCGTCAATGTATGTCCAAGGGTTTGGAGGATAGAGACATTTAAATTCTTCGAGATTATTTGAAAGTCAATTTTTAAAAGGCAAATATCTCCCGATCTGTAGGCATCTGAGAGACAAACCTCATGTCACTTTGAGGGAACGCATATGTCAACTTCATGACAGAGTGTCGTCAATGTGTGTCCAAGGGTTTGGAGAATAGAGACATTTAAATTTTTAGAGATTATTCGAAAGTCAATTTTTAAAAGGCAAATATCTCCCGATCTGTAGGAATCTGAGAGACAAAACTTATGTCACTTTGAGGGAACGTATATGTCAACATCATGTCATAGTCACGTCAATGTATGTAGAAGGGTTTGGAGGATAGAGACATTTAAATTTTTAGAGATTATTCGAAAGTCAATTTTTAAAAGGCAAATATCTCCCGATCTGTAGGAATCTGAGAGACAAAACTTATGTCACTTTGAGGTAACATATATGTCAACTTCAAGTCAGAGGCACGTCAATGTATGTCCAAGGGTTTGGAGGATAGAGATATTTTAATTTTTCGAGATTATTTGAAAGTCAATTTTTGAAAAGGCAAATATCTCCAGATCTATAGGAATCTGAGAGACAACACTTATGTCACTTTGAGGGTTCGTATATGTCAACTTAATGTCAGAGTCACGTCAATGTATGTCCAAGGGTTTGGAGGATAGAGACATTTAAATTTTTCGAGATTATTCGAAAGTCAATTTTTGAAAAGGCAAATATCTCCCGATCTGTAGAAATCTGAGAGACAAAACTTATGTCACTTTGAGGTAACGTATATGTCAACTACATGTCAGAGTCACGTCAATGTATGTCGAAGGGTTTGGAGGATAGAGACATTTCAATTTTTCGAAATTAATCTAAAGTCAATTTTTGAAAAGGCAAATATCTCCCGATCTGTAGGAATCTGAGAGACAAAACTTATGTCACTTTGAGGGAACGTATATGTCAACTTCATGACAGAGTCTCGTCAATGTATGTCCAAGGGTTTGGAGGATAGAGACATTTTAATTTTTCGAGATTAAAAAAAGTCAATTTTTTAAAAGGAAAATATCTCCCGATCTGTAGGAAACTGAGAGACAAAACTTATGTCACTTTGAGGGAACGTATATGTCAACTTCATGTCAGAGTCACGTCAATGTATGTCCAAGGGTTTGGAGGATAGAGACATTTAAATTTTTCGAGATTATTCGAAAGTCAATTTTTTAAAAGGAAAATATCCCCCGATCTGTAGGAAACTGAGAGACAAAACTTATGTCACTTTGAGGGAACGTATATGTCAACTTCATGTCAGAGTCACGTCAATGTATGTAAAAGAGTTTGGAGGATAGAGACATTTAAATTTTTTGAGATTATTCGAAAGTCAATTTTTGAAAAGGAAAATATCTCCCGATCTGTAGGAATCTGAGAGACAACACTTATGTCACTTTGAGGGAACGTATATGTCAACTTCATGTCAGAGTCTCGTCAATGTATGTCCAAGGGTTTGGAGGATAGAGACATTTTAATTTTTCGAGATTATTCGAAAGTCAATTTTTAAAGGCAAATATCTCCCGATCTGTAGAAATCTGAGAGACAAAACTTATGTCACTTTGAGGTAACGTATATGTCAACTCCATGTCAGAGTCACGTCAATGTATGTCGAAGGGTTTGGAGGATAGAGACATTTCAATTTTTCGAAATTAATCTAAAGTCAATTTTTGAAAAGGCAAATATCTCCCGATCTGTAGGAATCTGAGAGACAAAACTTATGTCACTTTGAGGGAACGTATATGTCAACTTCATGTCAGAGTCTCGTCAATGTATGTCCAAGGGTTTGGAGGATAGAGACATTTTAATTTTTCGAGATTAAAAAAAGTCAATTATTTAAAAGGAAAATATCTCCCGATCTGTAGGAAACTGAGAGACAAAACTTATGTCACTTTGAGGGAACGTATATGTCAACTTCATGTCAGAGTCACGTCAATGTATGTCCAAGGGTTTGGAGGATAGAGACATTTAAATTTTTCGAGATTATTCGAAAGTCAATTTTTTAAAAGGAAAATATCTCCCGATCTGTAGGAAACTGAGAGACAAAACTTATGTCACTTTGAGGGAACGTATATGTCAACTTCATGTCAGAGTCACGTCAATGTATGTAAAAGAGTTTGGAGGATAGAGACATTTAAATTTTTTGAGATTATTCGAAAGTCAATTTTTGAAAAGGAAAATATCTCCCGATCTGTAGGAATCTGAGAGACAAAACTTATGTCACTTTGAGGGAACGTATATGTCAACTTCATGTCAGAGTCTCGTCAATGTATGTCCAAGGGTTTGGAGGATAGAGACATTTTAATTTTTCGAGATTATTCGAAAGTCAATATTTAAAGGCAAATATCTCCCGATCTGTAGAAATCAGAGAGACAAAACTTATGTCACTTTGAGGTAACGTATATGTCAACTCCATGTCAGAGTCACGTCAATGTATGTCGAAGGGTTTGGAGGATAGAGACATTTCAATTTTTCGAAATTAATCTAAAGTCAATTTTTGAAAAGGCAAATATCTCCCGATCTGTACTAATCTGAGAGACAAAACTTATGTCACTTTGAGGGAACGTATATGTCAACTTCATGTCAGAGTCTCGTCAATGTATGTCCAAGGGTTTGGAGGATAGAGACATTTTAATTTTTCGAGATTAAAAAAAGTCAATTTTTTAAAAGGAAAATATCTCCCGATCTGTAGGAAACTGAGAGACAAAACTTATGTCACTTTGAGGGAACGTATATGTCAACTTCATGTCAGAGTCACGTCAATGTATGTCCAAGGGGTTGTTGGAAAGAGATATTTTAATTTTTCGAGATTATTTGATAGTCAATTTTTGAAAAGGCAAATATCTCCCGATCTGTAGGAAACTGAGAGACAAACAATATGTCACTTTGAGGGAACGTATATGTCAACTTCATGTCAGATTCACGTCAATGTATGTCCAAGTGTTTGGAGGACAGAGGCATTTTAATTTTGCGAGATTTTTCGAAAGTCAATTTTTGAAAAGGCAAATATCTACCGATCTGTAGGAATCTGAGAGACAACACTTATGTCACTTTGAGGGAACGAATATGTCAACTTCATGTCAGAGTCACGTCAATGTATGTCCAAGGGTTTGGAGGATAGAGACATTTTAATCTTTCGAGATTATTCGAAAGTCAATTTATGAAAAGGCAAATATCTCCCGATCTGTAGGAATCTGAGAGACAACACTTATGTCACTTTGAGGGAACAAATATGTCAACTTCATGTCAGAGTCACGTCAATGTATGTCCAAGGGTTTGGAGGATAGAGACATTTTAATCTTTCGAGATTATTCGAAAGTCAATTTTTAAAAGGCAAATATCTCCCGATCTGTAGGAATCTGAGAGACATAACTTATGTCACTTTGAGGGAACGTATATGTCAACATCATGTCATAGTCACGTCAATGTATGTAGAAGGGTTTGGAGGATAGAGACATTTAAATTTTTAGAGATTATTCGAAAGTCAATTTTTAAAAGGCAAATATCTCCCGATCTGTAGGAATCTGAGAGACAAAACTTATGTCACTTTGAGGTAACATATATGTCAACTTCAAGTCAGAGGCACGTCAATGTATGTCCAAGGGTTTGGAGGATAGAGATATTTTAATTTTTCGAGATTATTTGAAAGTCAATTTTTGAAAAGGCAAATATCTCCCGATCTGTAGGAATCTGAGAGACAACACTTATGTCACTTTGAGGGTAGGTATATGTCAACTTCATGTCAGAGTCACGTCAATGTATGTCCAAGGGTTTGGAGGATAGAGACATTTAAATTTTTCGAGATTATTCGAAAGTCAATTTTTGAAAAGGCAAATATCTCCCGATCTGTAGAAATCTGAGAGACAAAACTTATGTCACTTTGAGGTAACGTATATGTCAACTCCATGTCAGAGTCACGTCAATGTATGTCTAAGGGTTTGGAGGATAGAGACATTTTAATTTTTCGAAATTATTCTAAAGTCAATTTTTCAAAAGGCAAATATCTCCCGATCTGTAGGAATCTGAGAGACAAAACTTATGTCACTTTGAGGGAACGTATATATCGACTTCATGTCAGAGTCACGTCAATGTATGTCCAAGGGCTTGGAGGACTGAGGCATTTTAATTTTGCGAGATTATTGGAAAGTCAATTTTTGAAAATTCAAATATCTCGTGATCTGAAGGAATTTGAGAGACAACACTTATGTCACTTTGAGGGAACGTATATGTCAACTTCATGTCAGAGTCACGTCAATGTATGTTAAAAGGTTTGGAGGATAGAGACATTTTAATTTTTCGAGATTATTCGGAATCCAATTTTTGAAAATTCAAATATCTCCCGATCTGTAGGAATCTGAGAGACAAAACTTATGTCACTTTGAGGGAACGTATATGTAAACATCATGTCATAGTCACGTCAATGTATGTCGAAGGGTTTGGAGGATAGAGACATTTAAATTTTTAGAGATTATTCGAAAGTCAATTTTTAAAAGGCACATATCTCCCGATCTGTAGGAATCTGAGAGACAAAACGTATGTCACTTTGAGGTAACATATATGTCAACTTCAAGTCAGAGGCACGTCAATGTATGTCCAAGGGTTTGGAGGATAGAGATATTTTAATTTTTCGAGATTATTTGAAAGTCAATTTTTGAAAAGGCAAATATCTCCCGATCTGTAGGAATCTGAGAGACAAGACTTATGTCACTTTGAGGGTACGTATATGTCAACTTCATGTCAGAGTCACGTCAATGTATGTCCAAGGGTTTGGAGGATAGAGACATTTAAATTTTTCGAGATTATTCGAAAGTCAATTTTTGAAAAGGCAAATATCTCCCGATCTGTAGAAATCTGAGAGACAAGACTTATGTCACTTTGAGGTAACGTATATGTCAACTCCATGTCAGAGTCACGTCAATGTATGTCTAAGGGTTTGGAGGATAGAGACATTTTAATTTTTCGAAATTATTCTAAAGTCAATTTTTCAAAAGGCAAATATCTCCCGATCTGTAGGAATCTGAGAGACAAAACTTATGTCACTTTGAGGGAACGTATATATCAACTTCATGTCAGAGTCACGTCAATGTATGTCCAATGGTTTGGAGGACTGAGGCATTTTAATTTTGCGAGATTATTGGAAAGTCAATTTTTGAAAATTCAAATATCTCGTGATCTGAAGGAATTTGAGAGACAACACTTATGTCACTTTGAGGGAACGTATATGTCAACTTCATGTCAGAGTCACGTCAATGTATGTTAAAAGGTTTGGAGGATAGAGACATTTTAATTTTTCGAGATTATTCGGAATCCAATTTTTGAAAATTCAAATATCTCCCGATCTGTAGGAATCTGAGAGACAAAACTTATGTCACTGTGAGGGAACGTATATGTCAACTTCATGTCAGAGTCACGTCAATGTATGTCCAAGGGGTTGTTGGAAAGAGATATTTTAATTTTTCGAGATTATTTGATAGTCAATTTTTGAAAAGTCAAATATCTCCCGATCTGTAGGAAACTGAGAGACAAACAATATGTCACTTTGAGGGAACGTATATGTCAACTTCATGTCAGATTCACGTCAATGTATGTCCAAGTGTTTGGAGGACAGGGGCATTTTAATTTTGCGAGATTTTTCGAAAGTCAATTTTTGAAAAGGCAAATATCTACCGATCTGTAGGAATCTGAGAGACAACACTTATGTCACTTTGAGGGAACGAATATGTCAACTTCATGTCAGAGTCACGTCAATGTATGTCCAAGGGTTTGGAGGATAGAGACATTTTAATCTTTCGAGATTATTCGAAAGTCAATTTATGAAAAGGCAAATATCTCCCGATCTGTAGGAATCTGAGAGACAAAACTTATGTCACTTTGAGGGAACGTATATGTCAACTTCATGTCAGAGTCACGTCAATGTATGTCCAAGGGTTTGGAGGATAGAGATATTTTAATTTTTCGAGATTATTTGAAAGTCAATTTTTGAAAAGGCAAATATCTCCCGATCTGTAGGAATCTGAGAGACAACACTTATGTCACTTTGAGGGTACGTATATGTCAACTTCATGTCAGAGTCACGTCAATGTATGTCCAAGGGTTTGAAGGATAGAGACATTTTAATTTTTGGAGATTCTTCGAAAGTCAATTTTTGAAAAGGCAAATATCTCCCGATCTGTAAGAATCTGAGAGACAAAACTTATGTCACTTTGAGGTAACGTATATGTCAACTTCATGTCAGAGTCACGTCAATGTATGTCCAAGGGTTTCGAGGATAGAGACATTTTAATTTTTCGAGATTATTAAAAAGTCAATTTTTGAAAAGGCAAATATATCCCGATCTGTAGGAATCTGAGAGACAAACCTTATGTCACTTTGAGGGAACGTATATGTCAACTTCATTTCAGAGTCACGTCAATGTATGTCCAAGGGTTTGGAGGATAGAGACATTTAAATTTTTCGAGATTATTCGAAAGTCAATTTTTGAAAAGGCAAATATCTCCCGATCTGTAGGAATCTGAGAGACAAATCTTATGTCACTTTGAGGTAACGTATATGTCAACTTCATGTCAGAGTCACGTCAATGTATGTCGAAGGGTTTGGAGGATAGAGACATTTCAATTTTTCGAAATTAATCTAAAGTCAATTTTTGAAAAGGCAAATATCTCCCGATCTGTAGGAATCTGAGAGACAAAACTTATGTCACTTTGAGGGAACGTATATGTCAACTTCATGTCATAGTCTTGTCAATGTATGTCCAAGGGTTTCGAGGATAGAGGCATTTAAATTTTTAGAGATTAATCGAAAGTCAATTATTAATAGGCAAATATCTCCCGATCTGTAGGAATCTGAGAGACAAACCTTATGTCACTTTGAGGGAACGTATATGTCAACGTCCTGTCAGAGTCACGTCACTGTAGGACCAAGGGTTTGGAGGATAGAGACATTTGAATTTTTCGACATTATTCGAAAGTCAATTTTTAAAAGGCAAATATCTTCCGATCTGTAGGAATCTGAGAGACAAACCTGATGTCACTTTGAGGGAACGTACATGTCAACTTCATGTCATAGACACGTCAATGTATGTCCAAGGGTTTGGAGAATAGAGACATTTAAATTTTTAGAGATTATTCGAAAGCCAATTTTAAAAGGCAAATATCTCCCGATCTGTAGAATCTGAGAGACAACCCTTATGTTACTTTGAGAGAACGCAAATGTCAACTTCATGTCAGAGTCACGTCATTGTATGTCCAAGGGTTTGGAGGATAGAGACATTTAAATTTTTAGAGATTATTCGAAAGTCAATTTTTAAAAGGCAAATATCTCCCGATCTGTAGGAATCTGAGAGACAAACCTTATGTCACTTTTAGGGAACGTATATGTCAACTTCCTGACAGAGTCATGTCAACATATATCCAAGGGTTTGGAGGATAGAGACATTTGAATTTTTTGACATTATTCGAAAGTCAATTTTTAAAAGAGCAAATATCTCCCGATCTGCAGGAACCTGAGAGACAAAACGTATGTCACTTTGAGGAAACGCATATGTCAACGTCCTGTCAGAGTCACGTCAATGTATGTCCAAGGGTTTGGAGGATAGAGACATTTAAATTTTTAGAGATTATTCGAAAGTCAATTTTTAAAATGGCAAATATCTCCCGGTCTGTAGGAATCTGAGAGACAAAACTTATGTCACTTTGAGGGAACGTATATGTAAACGCCCTGTCAGTGTCACGTCAATGTAGGTCCTAGGGTTTGGAGGATACAGACATTTTAATTTTTCGAGATTATTCGAAAGTCAATTTGTGAAAAGGCAAATATCTCCCGATCTGTAGGAATCTCAGAGACAAACCTTATGTCACTTTGAGGGATCGTATATGTCAACTTCATGTCAGAGTCACGTCAATGTATGTCCAAGGATTTGGATAGAGACATTTTAATTTTTCAAGATTATTCGAAAGTCAATTTTTAAAGGCAAATATCTCCCGATCTGTAGGAATCAGAGACAAAACTTATGTCACTTTGAGGGAACGTATGTGTCAACTTCATGTCATAGTCACGTCAAGGTATGTCCAAGGGTTTGGAGGATAGAGACATTTAAATTTTTAGAGATTATTCGAAAGTCAATTTTTGAAAAGGCAAATATCTCACGGTCTGTAGGCATCTGAGAGACAAACCTTATGTAACTTTGAGGGAACGCAGTTGTCAACTTCATGTCATAGTTACGTCAATGTATGGCCAAGGGTTTGGAGGATAGAGACATTTAAATTTTTAGAGATTATTCGAAAGTCAATTATTAAAGGGCAAATATCTCTCGATCTGTAAGAATCTGAGAGACAAAACTTATGACACTTTGAGGGATCGTATATTTCAACTTCCTGTCAGAGTCACGTCAATGTATGTCCAAGGGTTTGGAGGATAGAGACATTTAAATTTTTAGAGATTATTCGAAAGTCAATTTTTAAAAGGCAAATATCTCCGGATCTGTTAGAATCTGAGAGACAAAACTTATATAACTTTGAGGGAACGTATATGTAAAATTCCTGTCAGAGTCAGGTCAATGTATGTCTTAGGGTTTGGAGGATAGAGACATTTAAATTTTTATAGATTATTCGAAAGTCAATTTTTAAAATTGAAATATCTCCCGATTGTAGGAATCTGAGAGACAAAACGTATGTCACTTTGAGGAAACGCATATGTCAACGTCCTGTCAGAGTCACGTCATTGTAGGTCCAAGGGTTTGGAGGATAGAGACATTTGAATTTTTCGACATATTCGAAAGTCAATTTTTAAAAGGCAAATATCTCCCGATTTGTAGGAATCTGAGAGACAAACCTTATGTCACATTGAGGGAACGTACATGTCAACTTCATGTCATAGACACGTCAATGTATGTCCAAGGGTTTGGAGGATAGAGACATTTAAATTTTTAGAGATTATTCCAAAGTCAATATTTAAAAGGCAAATATCTCCGGATCTGTAGAATCTGAGAGACAACCCTTATGTCACTTTGAGGGAACGCAAATGTCAACTTCATATCAGAGTCACGTCATTGTATGTCCAAGGGTTTGGAGGATAGAGACATTTAAATATTTCGAGATTATTCGAAAGTCAATTTTTAAAATGCAAATATCTCCAGATCTGTAGGAATCTGAGAGACAAACCTAATGTCACTTTTAGGGAACGTATATGTCAACTTCCTGTCAGAGTCACGTCAACGTATGTCCAAGGGTTTGGAGGATAGAGACATTTTAATTTTACGAGATTATTCGAAAGTCAATTTTTAAAAGGCAAAAATCTCCCGATCTGTAGGAATCTGTGAGACAAACCTTATGTCACTTTGAGGGAACGTATATGTCAACTTCAAATCAGACTCTCGACAATGTATGTCCATAGGTTTGGAGGATAGAGACATTTAAATATTTAGAGATTATTCGAAAGCCAATTTTAAAAGGCAAATATCTCCCGATCTGTAGAATCTGAGAGACAACCCTTATGTTACTTTGAGAGAACGCAAATGTCAACTTCATGTCAGAGTCACGTCATTGTATGTCCAAGGGTTTGGAGGATAGAGACATTTAAATTTTTAGAGATTATTCGAAAGTCAATTTTTAAAAGGCAAATATCTCCCGATCTGTAGGAATCTGAGAGACAAGACTTATATAACTTTGAAGGAACGTATATGTCAAATTCCTGCAAGAGTCACGTTAATGTATGTCCAAGGGTTTGGCGGATGGAGACATTTAAATTTTTATAAATTATTCGAAAGTCAATTATTTAAAGGCAAATATCTCCCGAACTGTAGGAATCTGAGAGACAACACTTATGTCACTTTGAGGGATCGTATATGTCAACGTCCTGTCAGAGTCACGTCAATGTATGTCCAAGGGTTTGGAGGATAGAGACATTTAAATTTTTCGAGATTATTCGAAAGTCAATTTGTGAAAAGGCAAATATCTCCCGATCTGTAGGAATCTGAGAGACAAACCTTATGTCACTTTGAGGGAACGTATATGTCAACGTCCTGTCAGAGTCACGTCAATGTATGTTCAAGGGTTTGGAGGATAGAGACATTTAAATTTTTAGAGATTATTCGAAAGTCAATTTTTAAAAGGCAAATATCTCCCGATCTGTAGGGATCTGAGAGATAAACCTTATGTCACTTTGAGGGAACGTATATGTCAACGTCCTGTCAGAGTCACGTCAATGTATGTCCAAGGGTTTGGAGGATAGAGGTATTTAAATTTTTAGAGATTAATCGAAAGTCAATTTTTAAAAGGCAAATATCTCCCGATCTGTATTATTCTGAGAGACAAAACGTATGTCACTTTGAGGGAACGCATATGTCAACGTCCTGTCAGAGTCACGTCAATGTAGGTCCAAGGGTTTGGAGGAGAGAGACATTTGAATTTTTCGAGATTATTCGAAAGTCAATTTTTAAAAATGCAAATATCTCCCGATCTCTAGGCATCTGAGAAACAAACCTTATGTTACTTTGAGGGAACGCAATTGTCAACTTCATGTCATAGTCTTGTCAATGTATGTCCAAGGGTTTCGAGGATAGAGACATTTAAATTTTTTGAGATTATTCGAAAGTCAATTATTAATAGGCAAATATCTCCCGATCTGTAGGAATCTGAGAGACAAACCTTATGTCACTTTGAGGGAACGTATATGTCAACGTCCTGTCAGAGTCACGTCACTGTAGGTCCAAGGGTTTGGAGGATAGAGACATTTGAATTTTTCGACATTATTCGAAAGTCAATTTTTAAAAGGCAAATATCTTCCGATCTGTAGGAATCTGAGAGACAAACCTGATGTCACTTTGAGGGAACGTACATGTCAACTTCATGTCATAGACACGTCAATGTATGTCCAAGGGTTTGGAGAATAGAGACATTTAAATTTTTAGTGATTATTCGAAAGCCAATTTTAAAAGGCAAATATCTCCCGATCTGTAGAATCTGAGAGACAACCCTTATGTTACTTTGAGAGAACGCAAATGTCAACTTCATGTCAGAGTCACGTCATTGTATGTCCAAGGGTTTGGAGGATAGAGACATTTAAATTTTTAGAGATTATTCGAAAGTCAATTTTTAAAAGGCAAATATCTCCCGATCTGTAGGAATCTGAGAGACAAACCTTATGTCACTCTTAGGGAACGTATATGTCAACTTCCTGACAGAGTCATGTCAACATATATCCAAGGGTTTGGAGGATAGAGACATTTGAATTTTTTGACATTATTCGAAAGTCAATTTTTAAAAGAGCAAATATCTCCCGATCTGCAGGAACCTGAGAGACAACACTTATGTCACTTTGAGGGAACGCATATGTCAACTTCATGTCAGAGTCACGTCATTGTATGTCCAAGGGTTTGGAGGATAGAGACATTTAAATTTTTCGAGATTATTCGAAAGTCAATTTTTTAAAGGCAAATATCTCCCGATCTGTAGGAATCTGAGAGACAAAACATATGTCACTTTGAGGGAACGCATATGTGAACTTCATGTCAGAGTCACGTCACTGTATGTCCAAGGGTTTGGAGGATAGAGACATTTAAATTTTTCGAGATTATTCGAAAGTCAATTTTTAAGATTGAAATATCTCCCGGTCTGTAGGAATCTGAAAGACAAAACTTATGTCACTTTGAGGGAACGTATATGTAAACGCCCTGTCAGTGTCACGTCAATGTAGGTCCTAGGGTTTGGAGGATACAGACATTTTAATTTTTCGAGATTATTCGAAAGTCAATTTGTGAAAAGGCAAATATCTCCCGATCTGTAGGAATCTCAGAGACAAACCTTATGTCACTTTGAGGGATCGTATATGTCAACTTCATGTCAGAGTCACGTCAATGTATGTCCAAGGGTTTGGATAGAGACATTTTAATTTTTCAAGATTATTCGAAAGTCAATTTTTAAAGGCAAATATCTCCCGATCTGTAGGAATCAGAGACAAAACTTATGTCACTTTGAGGGAACGTATGTGTCAACTTCATGTCATAGTCACGTCAAGGTATGTCCAAGGGTTTGGAGGATAGAGACATTTAAATTTTTAGAGATTATTCGAAAGTCAATTTTTGAAAAGGCAAATATCTCCCGGTCTGTAGGCATCTGAGAGACAAACCTTATGTAACTTTGAGGGAACGCAGTTGTCAACTTCATGTCATAGTTACGTCAATGTATGGCCAAGGGTTTGGAGGATAGAGACATTTAAATTTTTAGAGATTATTCGAAAGTCAATTTTTAAAGGGCAAATATCTCTCGATCTGTAAGAATCTGAGAGACAAAACTTATGACACTTTGAGGGATCGTATATTTCAACTTCCTGTCAGAGTCACGTCAATGTATGTCCAAGGGTTTGGAGGATAGAGACATTTAAATTTTTAGAGATTATTCGAAAGTCAATTTTTAAAAGGCAAATATCTCCGGATCTGTTAGAATCTGAGAGACAAAACTTATATAACTTTGAGGGAACGTATATGTAAAATTCCTGTCAGAGTCAGGTCAATGTATGTCTTAGGGTTTGGAGGATAGAGACATTTAAATTTTTATAGATTATTCGAAAGTCAATTTTTAAAATTGAAATATCTCCCGATTGTAGGAATCTGAGAGACAAAACGTATGTCACTTTGAGGAAACGCATATGTCAACGTCCTGTCAGAGTCACGTCATTGTAGGTCCAAGGGTTTGGAGGATAGAGACATTTGAATTTTTCGACATATTCGAAAGTCAATTTTTAAAAGGCAAATATCTCCCGATTTGTAGGAATCTGAGAGACAAACCTTATGTCACATTGAGGGAACGTACATGTCAACTTCATGTCATAGACACGTCAATGTATGTCCAAGGGTTTGGAGGATAGAGACATTTAAATTTTTAGAGATTATTCCAAAGTCAATATTTAAAAGGCAAATATCTCCGGATCTGTAGAATCTGAGAGACAACCCTTATGTCACTTTGAGGGAACGCAAATGTCAACTTCATATCAGAGTCACGTCATTGTATGTCCAAGGGTTTGGAGGATAGAGACTTTTAAATATTTCGAGATTATTCGAAAGTCAATTTTTAAAATGCAAATATCTCCAGATCTGTAGGAATCTGAGAGACAAACCTAATGTCACTTTTAGGGAACGTATATGTCAACTTCCTGTCAGAGTCACGTCAACGTATGTCCAAGGGTTTGGAGGATAGAGACATTTTAATTTTACGAGATTATTCGAAAGTCAATTTTTAAAAGGCAAAAATCTCCCGATCTGTAGGAATCTGTGAGACAAACCTTATGTCACTTTGAGGGAACGTATATGTCAACTTCAAATCAGACTCTCGACAATGTATGTCCATAGGTTTGGAGGATAGAGACATTTGAATTTTTCGAGATTATTCGAAAGTCAATTTTTAAAAGGCAAATATCTCCCGATCTGTAGGCATCTGAGAGACAAACCTTATTTAACTTTGAGGGAACGCAAATGTTAACTTCATGTCATGGTCACGTCAATGTATGGCCAAGGGTTTGGATTATAGAGACATTTAAATTTTTAGGGATTATTCGAAAGTCAATTATTAATAGGCAAATATCTCCCGATCTGTAGGAATCTGAGAGACAAAACTTATGTCACTTTGAGGGAACGTATATGGCAACTTCCTGTCAAGTCACGTCAACGTATGTCCAAGGGTTTGGAGGATAGAGACATTTAAATTTTTAGAGATTATTCGAAAGTCAATTTTTAAAAGGCAAATATCTCCCGATCTGTAGGAATCTGAGATACAACACTTATGTCACTTTGAGGGATCGTATATGTCAACTTCCTGTCAGAGTCACGTCAATGTATGTCCAAAGGTTTGGAGGATAGAGACATTTAAATTTTTAGAGATTATTCGAAAGTCTATTTTTAAAAGGCAAATATCTCCCGATCTGTACAAATCTGAGAGACAAAACTTATATAACTTTGAGGGAACGTATATGTCAAATTCCTGTCAGAATCACGTCAATGTATGTCCAAGGGTTTGGAGGATAGAGACATTTAAATTTTTATAGATTATTCGAAAGTCAATTTTTAAAAGGGAAATATCTCCCGATCTGTAGGAATCTGAGAGACAAAAGTTATGCCGCTTTCTAGGGAATGTATATGTCAACTTCATGTCGCAGTGACTTCAATGTATGTCCAAGGGTTTGGAGGATAGAGACATTTAACTTTTTAGAGATTATTCGAAAGTCAATTTTTAAGATTCAAATATCTCCCGGTCTTTAGGAATCTGAGAGACAAAACTTATGCCACTTTGAGGGAACGTATATGTAAACGTCCTGTTAGTGTCACGTCAATGTATGTCCTAGGGTTTAGAGGATACAGATATTTTATTTTTTAGAGATTATTCGAAAGTCAATTCTTAAAGGGCAAATATCTCCCGATCTGTAGGAATCTGAGAGACAAAACTTATGTCACTTTGAGGGATCATATATGTCAACTTCCTGTCAGAGTCACGTCAATGTATGTCCAAGGGTTTGGAGGATAGAGACATTTAAATTTTTAGAGATTACGCGAAAGTCAATTTTTAAAAGGCAAATATCTCCCGATCTGTAGGAATCTGAGAGACAAACCTTATGTCACTTTTAGGGAACGTATATGTCAACTTCCTGTCAGAGTCACGTCAACATATGTCCAAGGGTTTCGAGGAAATAGACATTTTAATTTTTCGAGATTATTCGAAAGTCAATTATTAAAAGGCAAATATCTCCCGATCTGTAGGAATCTGTGAGACAAACCTGATGTCACTTTGAGGGAACGTATATGTCAACTTCATATCAGAGTCTCGTCAATGTATGTCCAAAGGTTTGGAGGATAGAGACATTTAAATTTTTAGAGATTATTCGAATGTCAATTTTTAAAAGGCAAATATCTCCCAATCTGTAGGAATCTGAGAGACAGAACTTATGTCACTTTGAGAGAACGCATATGTCAACTTCATGTCATAGTCACGTCAATGTATGGCCAAGGGTTTGGAGGATAGAGACATTTAAATTTTTAGAGATTATTCGAAAGTCAATTATTAATAGGCAAATATCTCCCGATCTGTAGGAATCTGAGAGACAAAACTTATGTCACTTTGAGGGAACGCATGTGTCAACTTCCTGTGAGAGTCATGGCAATGTAGGTCCAAGGGTTTGGAGGAAAGAGACATTTGAATTTTTTGACATTATTCGAAAATCAATTTTTAAAAGAGCAAATATCTCCCGATCTGCAGGAATCTGAGAGACAACACTTATGTCACTTTGAGGGAACGCATATGTCAACTTCATGTCAGAGTCACGACAATGTATGTCCAAGGGTTTGGATAGAGACATTTTAATTTTTCGAGATTATTCGAAAGTCAATTTTTAAGATTGAAATATCTCCCGGTCTGTAGGAATCTGAGAGGCAAAACTTATGTCACTTTGAGGGAACATATATGTAAACGTCCTGTCAGTGTCACGTCAATGTAGGTCCTAGGGTTTGGAGGATACAGACATTTTAATTTTTCGAGATTATTCGAAAGTCAATTTGTGAAAAGGCAAATATCTCCCGATCTGTAGGAATCTCAGAGACAAACCTTATGTCACTTTGAGGGAACGCATATGTCAACTTCATGTCAGAGTCACGTCAATGTATGTCCAAGGGTTTGGATAGAGACATTTTAATTTTTCGAGATTATTCGAAAGTCAATTTTTAAAGGCAAATTTCTCTCGATCTGTAGGAATCAGAGACAAAACTAATGTCACTTTGAGGGAACGTATATGTCAACTTCATGTCATAGTCACGTCAAGGTATGTCCAAGGGTTTGGAGGATAGAGACATTTAAATTTTTAGAGATTATTCGAAAGTCAATTTTTGAAAAGGCAAATATCTCCCGGTCTGTACGCATCTGAGAGACAAACCTTATGTAACTTTGAGGGAACGCAGTTGTCAACTTCATGTCATAGTCACGTCAATGTATGGCCAAGGGTTTGGAGGATAGAGACATTTAAATTTTTAGAGATTATTCGAAAGTCAATTTTTAAAGGGCAAATATCTCTCGATCTGTAGGAATCTGAGAGACAAAACTTATGACACTTTGAGGGACCGTATATTTCAACTTCCTGTCAGAGTCACGTCAATGTATGTCCAAGGGTTTGGAGGATAGAGATATTTAAATTTTTAGAGATTATTCGAAAGTCAATTTTTAAAAGGCAAATATCTCCCGATCTGAAAAAATCTGAGAGACAAAACTTATTTCACTTTGAGGGAACGTCTATGTCAACTTCCTGTCAGAGTCATGGCAATGTATGTCCAAGGGATTGGAGGATAGGGACATTTTAATTTTTCGAGATTATTCCAAAGTCAATTTTTAAAAGGCAAATATCTCCGGATCTGTAGGAATCTGAGAGACAAAACTTATATAACTTTGAGGGAACGTATATGTCAAATTCCTGTCAGAGTCACGTCAATGTATGTCTTAGGGTTTGGAGGATAGAGACATTTAAATTTTTAAAGATTATTCGTAAGTCAATTTTTAAAAGGGAAATATCTCCCGATTGTAGGAATCTGAGAGACAAAACGTATGCCTCTTTGAGGAAACGCATATGTCAACGTCCTGTCAGAGTCACGTCATTGTAGGTCCAAGGATTTGGAGGATAGAGATATTTGAATTTTTCGACATATTCGAAAGTCAATTATTTAAAGGCAAATATCTCCCGATTTGTAGGAATCTGAGAGACAAACCTTACGTCACATTGAGGGAACGTACATGTCAACTTCATGTCATAGACACGTCAATGTATGTCCAAGGGTTTGGAGGATAGAGACATTTAAATTTTTAGAGATTATTCCAAAGTCAATATTTAAAAGGCAAATATCTCCCGATCTGTAGAATCTGAGAGACAACCCTTATGTCACTTTGAAGGAATGCAAATGTCAACTTCATGTCAGAGTCACGTCATTGTATGTCCAAGGGTTTGGAGGATAGAGACATTTGAATTTTTCGAGATTATTCGAAAGTCAATTTTTAAAATGCAAATATCTCCCGATCTGTAGGAATCTGAGAGACAAACCTTATGTCACTTTTAGGGAACGTATATGTCAACTTCCTGTCAGAGTCACGTCAACGTATGTACAAGGGTTTTTTAGGATAGAGACATTTTAATTTTACGAGATTATTCGAAATTCAATTTTTAAAAGGGAAATATCTCCCGATCTGTAGGAATCTGTGAGACAAACCTTATGTCACTTTGAGGGAACGTATATGTCAACTTCAAATCAGAGTCTCGTCAATGTATGTCCAAACATTTGGAGGATAGAGACATTTGAATTTTTCGAGATTATTCGAAAGTCAATTATTAATAGGCAAATATCTCCCGATCTGTAGGAATCTGAGAGACAAAACTTATGTCACTTTGAGGGAACGTATATGGCAACTTCCTGTCAAGTCACGTCAACGTATGTCCAAGGGTTTGGAGGATAGAGACATTTAAATTTTTAGAGATTATTCGAAAGTCAATTTTAAAGGGCAAATATCTCCCGATCTGTAGGAATCTGAGAGACAAACCTTGTGTCACTTTTAGGGAACGTATATGTCAACTTCCTGTCAGAGTCATGTCAACGTATGTCCAAGGGTTTGGAGGATAGAGACATTTTAATTTTACGAGATTACTCGAAAGTCAATTTTTAAAAGGCAAATATCTCCCGATCTGTAGGAATCTGTGAGACAAACCTTATGTCACTTTGAGGGAACGTATATGTCAACTTCAAATCAGAGTCTCGTCAATGTATGTCCAAAGGTTTGGAGGATAGAGACATTTGAATTTTTCGAGATTATACGAAAGTCAATTTTTAAAAGGCAAATATCTCCCGATCTGTAGGCATCTGAGAGACAAACCTTATTTAACTTTGAGGGAACGCAAATGTTAACTTCATGTCATGGTCACGTCAATGTATGGCCAAGGGTTTGGATTATAGAGACATTTAAATTTTTAGGGATTATTCGAAAGTCAATTATTAATAGGCAAATATCTCCCGATCTGTAGGAATCTGAGAGACAAAACTTATGTCACTTTGAGGGAACGTATATGGCAACTTCCTGTCAAGTCACGTCAACGTATGTCCAAGGGTTTGGAGGATAGAGACATTTAAATTTTTAGAGATTATTCGAAAGTCAATTTTAAAGGGCAAATATCTCCCGATCTGTAGGAATCTGAGATACAACCCTTATGTCACTTTGAGGGATCGTATATGTCAACTTCCTGTCATAGTCACGTCAATGTATGTCCAAGGGTTTGGAGGATAGAGACATTTAAATTTTTAGAGATTATTCGAAAGTCTATTATTAAAAGGCAAATATCTCCCGATCTGTACAAATCTGAGAGACCAAACTTATATAACTTTGAGGGAACGTATATGTCAAATTCCTGTCAGAGTCACGTCAATGTATGTCCAAGGGTTTGGAGGATAGAGACATTTAAATTTTTATAGATTATTCGAAAGTCAATTTTTAAAAGGGAAATATCTCCCGATTTTTAGGAATCTGAGAGACAAAACTTATGCCGCTTTCTAGGGAATGTATATGTCAACTTCATGTCGCAGTGACTTCAATGTATGTCCAAGGGTTTGGAGGATAGAGACATTTAACTTTTTAGAGATTATTCGAAAGTCAATTTTTAAGATTCAAATATCTCACGATCTTTAGGAATCTGAGAGACAAAACTTATGCCACTTTGAGGGAACGTCTATGTAAACGTCCTGTCAGTGTCACGTCAATGTATGTCCTAGGGTTTAGAGGATACAGACATTTTATTTTTTAGAGATTATTCGAAAGTCAATTTTTAAAGGGCAAATATCTCCCGATCTGTAGGAATCTGAGAGACAAAACTTATGTCACTTTGAGGGGTCGTATATGTCAACTTCCTGTCAGAGTCACGTCAATGTATGTCCAAGGGTTTGGAGGATAGAGACATTTAAATTTTTAGAGATTACGCGAAAGTCAATTTTTAAATGGCAAATATCTCCCATTCTGTAGGAATCTGAGAGACAAACCTTATGTCACTTTTAGGGAACGTATATGTCAACTTCCTGTCAGAGTCACGTCAACATATGTCCAAGGGTTTGGAGGAAATAGACATTTAAATTTTACGATATTATTCGAAAGTCAATTTTTAAAAGGCAAATATCTCCCGATCTGTAGGAATCTGTGAGACAAACCTTATGTCACTTTGAGGGAACGTATATGTCAACTTCATATCAGAGTCTCGTCAATGTATGTCAAAAGGTTTGGAGGATAGAGACATTTAAATTTTTAGAGATTATTCGAATGTCAATTTTTAAAAGGCAAATATCTCCCAATCTGTAGGAATCTGAGAGACAAAACTTATGTCACTTTGAGGGAACGCATATGTCAACTTCATGTCATAGTCACGTCAATGTATGGCCAAGGGTTTGGAGGATAGAAACATTTAAATTTTTAGAGATTAAACGAAAGTCAATTATTAATAGGCAAATATCTCCCGATCTGTAGGAATCTGAGAGACAAAACTTATGTCACTTTGAGGGAACGCATGTGTCAACTTCCTGTCAGAGTCATGGCAATGTAGGTACAAGGGTTTAGATTATAGAGACATTTGAATTTTTTGACATTATTCGAAAGTCAATTTTTAAAAGAGCAAATATCTCCCGATCTGCAGGAATCTGAGAGACAACACTTATGTCACTTTGAGGGAACGCATATGTCAACTTCATGTCAGAGTCACGTCATTGTATGTCCAAGGGTTTGGAGGATAGAGACATTTAAATTTTTCAAGATTATTCGAAAGTCAATTTTTTTAAGGCAAATATCTCCCGATCTGTAGGAATCTGAGATACAAAACTTATGTCACTTTGAGGGAACGCATATGTGAACTTCATGTCAGAGTCACGTCAATGTATGTCCAAGGGTTTGGAGGATAGAGACATTTAAATTTTTCGAGATTATTCGAAAGTCAATTTTTAAGATTGAAATATCTCCCGGTCTGTAAGAATCTGAGAGACAAAACTTATGTCACTTTGAGGAAACGCATATGTCAACGTCCTGTCAGAGTCACGTCAATGTATGTCCAAGGGTTTGGAGGATAGAGACATTTTTATTTTTGGAGATTATTCGAAACTCAATTTTTGAAAAGGCAAATATCTCCCGATTTGTATTAATCTGAGACAAAACTTATGTCACTTTGAGGGAACGTATATGTCAACTTCATGTCATAGTCACGTCAATGTATGTCGAAGGGTTTGGAGGATAGAGACATTTAAATTTCTAAGGTTTATTCGAAAGTCAATTTTTTAAAGGCAAGTATCTCCCGATCTGTTGGAATCTGAGAGACAAAACTTATGTCACTTTGAGGGAACGTATATGTCAACTACATGTCAGAGTCACGTCAATGTATGTGCAAGGGTTTGGAGGATAGAGACATTTAAATTTTTAGAGATTATTCGAAAGTCAATTTTTGAAAAGGCAAATATCTCCCGATCAATAGGAATCTAAGAGACAAAACTTATGTCACTTTGAGTGAACGTATATGTCAACTACATGTAAGAGTCACGTCAATGTATGTGCAAGGGTTTGGAGGATAGAGACATTTAAATTTTTAGAGATTATTCGAAAGTCAATTTTTGAAAAGGCAAATATCTCCCGATCAATAGGAATCTAAGAGACAAATCTTATGTCACTTTGAGGGAACGTATATGTCAACTTCATGTGAGAATCTCGTCAAAGTATGTCCAAGGGTTTGGACGATAGAGACATTTTAATTTTTCGTGATTATTCGAAAGTCAATTTTTAAAAGGCAAATATCTCCCGATCTGTAGGCATCTGAGAGACAACCCTTATGTCACTTTGAGGGAACGCATATGTCAACTTCATGTCAGAGTCTCGTCAATGTATGTCCAAGGGTTTGGAGGATAGAGACATTTAAATTTTTCGAGATTATTCGAAAGTCAATTTTTGAAAAGGCAAATATCTCCCGATCTGTATTAATATGAGAGACAAAACTAATGTCACTTTGAGGGATCGTATATGTCAACTTCATGTCATAGTCACGTCAATGTATGTCGAAGGGTCTGGAGGATAGAGACATTTAAATTTTTAGAGATTATTCGAAACTCAATTTTTAAAGGCAAATATCTCCCGATCTGTAGGAATCTGAGAGACAAAACTTATGTCACTTTGAGGGAACGTATATGTCAACTTCCTGTCAGATGCACGTCAATGTGTGTCCAAGGGTTTGGAGGATAGAGGCATTTGAATTTTTCGAGATTATTCGAAAGTCAATATTTAAAGGCAAATATCTCCCAATCTGTAGGCATCTGAGAGACAAAACGTATGTCACTTTGAGGGAACGAAAATATCAACTTCATGTCAGAGTCTCGTCAATATATGTGCAAGGGTTTGGAGGATAGAGACATTTTAATTTTTCGTGATTATTCGAAAGTCAATTTTTGAAGAGGCAAATATCTCCCGATCTGTAGGAATCTGAGAGACAAAACTTATGTCACTTTGAGGGAACGTATATGTCAACTTCATGTCACAGTGACGTCAATGTATGTCCAAGGGTTTGGAGGATAGAGACATTTAAATTTTTAGAGATTATTCGAAAGTCAATTCTTAAAAGGCAAATATCTCCCGATCTGTAGGAATCTGAGAGACAAAACTTATGTCACATTGAGGGAACGTATATGTAAACTTCCAGTCAGAGTCACGTCAATGTATGTCCAAGGGTTTGGAGGATAAAGACATTTTAATTTTTCGAGATTATTCGAAAGTCAAGTTCTGAAAAGGCAAATATTTCCCGATCTGTAGGAATCTGAGAGACAAAACTTATGTCACTTTGAGGGAACGCATACGTCATCGTCATGTTAGAGTCACGTCAATATATGTCCAAGGGTGTGCAGGATACAGACATTTTAATTTTTCAGGGTTATTCGAAAGTCAATTATTCAGAGGCATATATCTCTCGATATGTAGGAATCTGAGAGACACAACTCATGTCACTATGAGGACATTTACATATCAACTTCATGTCAGTGTCACGACAATGTACGAAAAAGGGTTTGATGGATAGAGACATTTGAATTTTTCGAGATTATTCGAAAGTCAATTTTTGAAAAGGCAAATATCTCCCGATCTGTAGGAATCTGAGAGACAAACCTTATGTCACATTGAGGGAACGTATATGTCAACTTCATGTCAGAGTCACGTCAATGTATGTCTAAGGGTTTGGAGGATAGAAACATTTTAATTTTATTAGATTATTCGAAAGTCAATTTTTAAAAGGCAAAAATCTCCCGATCGGTGGGAATCTGAGAGACAAAACGCATGTCACTTTGAGGGAACGTATATGTCAACTACATGTCAGAATCTCGTCAATGTATGTCCAAGGGTTTGGATGATAGAGACATTTAAAATTTTTCGAGATTATTCGAAAGTCAATTTTTAAAAGGCAAATATCTCCCGATCTGTAGGCATCTGAGAGACAAACCTTATGCCACTTTGAGGGAACGCATATGTCAACTTCATGTCAGAGTCTCGACAATGTATGTCCAAGGGTTTGGAGGATAGAGACATTTTAAATTATCGAGATTATTCGAAAATCAATTTTTAAAAGGCAAATATCTCCCGATCTGTAGGAATCTGAGAGACAAAACTTATGTCACTTTGAGGGAACGTATATGTAAACTTGCTGTCAGAGTCACGCCAATGTATGTCCAAGGGTGTGGAGGATAGAGACATTTAAATTTTTAGAGATTATTCGAAAGTCAATTTGTGCAAAGGCAAATATCTCCCGATCAATAGGAATCTAAGAGAAAAATCTTATGTCACTTTGAGGGAACGTATTTGTCAACTTCATGTCAGAGTCTCGTCAATGTATGTCCAAGGGTTTGGAGGATAGAGACATTTTAATTTTTCGAGATTATTCAAAACTCAATTTTTGAAAAGGCAAATATCTCCCGATTTGTATTAATCTGAGACAAAACTTATGTCACTTTGAGGGAACGTAATGTCAACTTCATGTCATAGTCACGTCAATGTATGTCGAAGGGTTTGGAGGATAGAGACATTTAAATTTCTAGGGTTTATTCGAAAGTCAATTTTTTAAAGGCAAGTATCTCCCGATCTGTAGGAATCTGAGAGACAAAACTTATGTCACTTTGAGGGAACGTATATGTCAACTTCATGTCAGAATCTCGTCAATGTATGTCCAAGGGTTTGGACGATAGACACATTTTAATTTTTCGAGATTATTTGAAAGTCTATTTTTAAAGGCAAATATCTCCCGATCTGTAGGCATCTGAGAGACAAACCTTATGTCACTTTGAGGGAACGCATATGTTAACTTCATGTCAGAGTCTCTTCAATGTATGTCCAAGGGTTTGGAGGATAGAGACATTTAAATTTTTCGAGATTATTCGAAAGTCAATTTTTGAAAAGGCAAATATCTCCCGATCTGTATTAATATGAGAGACAAAACTTATGTCACTTTGAGGGAACGTATATGTCAAATTCATGTCATAGTCACGTCAATGTATGTCGAAGGGTAGGAGGATAGAGACATTTAAATTTTTAGAGATTATTCGAAACTCAATTTTTAAAAGGCAAATATCTCCCGATCTGTAGGAATCTGAGAGACAAAACTTATGTCACTTTGAGGGAACGTATATGTCAACTTCCTGTCAGAGGCACGTCAATGTGTGTCCAAGGGTTTGGAGGAAAGAGGCATTTGAATTTTTCGAGATTATTCGAAAGTCAATTTTTAAAGGCAAATATCTCCCGATCTGTAGGCATCTGAGAAACAAAACGTATGTCACTTTGAGGGAACGAAAATATCAACTTCATGTCAGAGTCTCGTCAATATATGTGCAAGGGTTTGGAGGATAGAGACATTTTAATTTTTCGTGATTATTCGAAAGTCAATTTTTGAAGAGGTAAATATCTCCCGATCTGTAGGAATCTGAGAGACAAAACTTATGTCACTTTGAGGGAACGTATATGTCAACTTCATGTCACAGTCACGTCAATGTATGTCCAAGGGTTTGGACGATAGAGACATTTAAATTTTTAAAGATTATTCGAAAGTCAATTATTAAAAGGCAAATATCTCCCGATCTGTAGGAATCTGAGAGACAAAACTTATGTCACATTGAGGGAACGTATATGTAAACTTCCAGTCAGAGTCACGTCTATGTATGTCCAAGGGTTTGGAGGATAAAGACATTTTAATTTTTCGAGATTATTCGAAAGTCAAGTTTTGAAAAGGCAAATATCTCCCGATCTGTAGGAATCTGAGAGACAAAACTTATGTCACTTTGAGGGAACGCATACGTCATAGTCATGTCAGAGTCTCGTCAATATATGTCCAAGGGTGTGCAGGATACAGACATTTTAACTTTTCAGGGTTATTCGAAAGTCAATTATTCAGAGGCATATATCTCTCGATATGTAGGAATCTGAGAGACATAACTCATGTCACTATGAGGACATTTACATATCAACTTCATGTCAGTGTCACGACAATGTACGAAAAAGGGTTTGATGGATAGAGGCATTTGAATTTTTCGAGATTATTCGAAAGTCAATTTTTGAAAAGGCAAATATCTCCCGATCTGTAGGAATCTGAGAGACAAACCTTATGTCACATTGAGGGAACGTATATGTCAACTTCATGTCATAGTCACGTCAATGTATGTCCAAGGGTTTGGACGATAGAGACATTATAATTTTTCGAGATTATTCGAAAGTCAATTTTTAAAAGGCAAATATCTCCCGATCTGTAGGAATCTGAGAGACAAAACTTATGCCACTTTGAGGGAACGTATATGTAAACGTCCTGTCAGAGTCACGTCAATGTATGTCTAAGGGTTTGGAGGATAGAAACATTTTAATTTTATTAGATTATTCGAAAGTAAATTTTTAAAAGGCAAATATCTCCCGATCGGTGGGAATCTGAGAGACAATACGCATGTCACTTTGAGGGAACGTATATGTCAACTACATGTCAGAATCTCGTCAATGTATGTCCAAGTGTTTGGACGATAGAGACATTTAAACTTTTTCGAGATTATTCGAAAGTCAATTTTTAAAAGGCAAATATCTCCCGATCTGTAGGCATCTGAGAGACAAACCTTATGCCACTTTGAGGGAACGCATATGTCAACTTCATGTCAGAGTCTCGACAATGTATGTCCAAGGGTTTGGAGGATAGAGACATTTTAAATTATCGAGATTATTCGAAAATCAATTTTTAAAAGGCAAATATCTCCCGATCTGTAGGAATCTGAGAGACAAAACTTATGTCACTTTGAGGGAACGTATTTGTCAACTTCATGTCAGAGTCTCGTCAATGTATGTCCAAGGGTTTGGAGGATAGAGACATTTTAATTTTTCGAGATTATTCGAAACTCAATTTTTGAAAAGGCAAATATCTCCCGATTTGTATTAATCTGAGACAAAACTTATGTCACTTTGAGGGAACGTATATGTCAACTTCATGTCATAGTCACGTCAATGTATGTCGAAGGGTTTGGAGGATAGAGACATTTAAATTTCTAGGGTTTATTCGAAAGTCAATTTTTTAAAGGCAAGTATCTCCCGATCTGTAGGAATCTGAGAGACAAAACTTATGTCACTTTGAGGGAACGTATATGTCAACTTCATGTCAGAATCTCGTCAATGTATCTCCAAGGGTTTGGACGATAGACACATTTTAATTTTTCGAGATTATTTGAAAGTCTATTTTTAAAGGCAAATATCTCCCGATCTGTAGGCATCTGAGAGACAAACCTTATGTCACTTTGAGGGAACGCATATGTTAACTTCATGTCAGAGTCTCTTCAATGTATGTCCAAGGGTTTGGAGGATAGAGACATTTAAATTTTTCGAGATTATTCGAAAGTCAATTTTTGAAAAGGGAAATATCTCCCGATCTGTATTAATATGAGAGACAAAACTTATGTCACTTTGAGGGAACGTATATGTCAACTTCATGTCATAGTCACGTCAATGTATGTCGAAGGGTAGGAGGATAGAGACATTTAAATTTTTAGAGATTATTCGAAACTCAATTTTTAAAAGGCAAATATCTCCCGATCTGTAGGAATCTGAGAGACAAAACTTATGTCACTTTGAGGGAACGTATATGTCAACTTCCTGTCAGAGGCACGTCAATGTGTGTCCAAGGGTTTGGAGGATAGAGGCATTTGAATTTTTCGAGATTATTCGAAAGTCAATTTTTAAAGGCAAATATCTCCCGATCTGTAGGCATCTGAGAAACAAAACGTATGTCACTTTGAGGGAACGAAAATATCAACTTCATGTCAGAGTCTCGTCAATATATGTGCAAGGGTTTGGAGGATAGAGACATTTTAATTTTTCGTGATTATTCGAAAGTCAATTTTTGAAGAGGCAAATATCTCCCGATCTGTAGGAATCTGAGAGACAAAACTTATGTCACTTTGAGGGAACGTATATGTCAACTTCATGTCACAGTCACGTCAATGTATGTCCAAGGGTTTGGAGGATAGAGACATTTAAATTTTTAGAGATTATTCGAAAGTCAATTCTTAAAAGGCAAATATCTCCCGATCTGTAGGAATCTGAGAGACAAAACTTATGTCACATTGAGGGAACGTATATGTAAACTTCCAGTCAGAGTCATGTCAATGTATGTCCAAGGGTTTGGAGGATAAAGACATTTTAATTTTTCGAGATTATTCGAAAGTCAAGTTTTGAAAAGGCAAATATTTCCCGATCTGTAGGAATCTGAGAGACAAAACTTATGTCACTTTGAGGGAACGCATACGTCATCGTCATGTTAGAGTCACGTCAATATATGTCCAAGGGTGTGCAGGATACAGACATTTTAATTTTTCAGGGTTATTCGAAAGTCAATTATTCAGAGGCATATATCTCTCGATATGTAGGAATCTGAGAGACACAACTCATGTCACTATGAGGACATTTACATATCAACTTCATGTCAGTGTCACGACAATGTACGAAAAAGGGTTTGATGGATAGAGACATTTGAATTTTTCGAGATTATTCGAAAGTCAATTTTTGAAAAGGCAAATATCTCCCGATCTGTAGGAATCTGAGAGACAAACCTTATGTCACATTGAGGGAACGTATATGTCAACTTCATGTCAGAGTCACGTCAATGTATGTCCAAGGGTTTGGACGATAGAGACATTTTAATTTTTCGAGATTATTCGAAAGTCAATTTTTGAAAAGGCAAATATCTCCCGATCTGTATTAATATGAGAGACAAAACTTATGTCACTTTGAGGGAACGTATATGTCAACTTCATGTCACAGTCACGTCAATGTATGTCCAAGGGTTTGGACGATAGAGACATTATAATTTTTCGAGATTATTCGAAAGTCAATTTTTAAAAGGCAAATATATCCCGATCTGTAGGAATCTGAGAGACAAAACTTATGCCACTTTGAGGGAACGTATATGTAAACGTCCTGTCAGAGTCACGTCAATGTATGTCCAAGGGTTTGGAGGATAGAGACATATAAATTTTTAGAGATTATTCGAAAGTCAATTTTTAAAAGGCAAATATCTCCCGATCTGAACAAATCTGAGAGACAAAACTTATATCACTTTGAGGGAACGTATATGTCAACTTCCTGTCAGAGTCACGTCAATGTATGTCCAAGGGATTGGAGGATAGAGACATTTAAATTTTTAAAGATTATTCGAAAGTCAATTTTTAAAAGGGAAATATCTCCCGATTGTAGGAATCTGAGAGACAAAACTTATATAATTTTGAGGGAACGTATATGTCAAATTCCTGTCAGAGTCACGTCAATGTATGTCTTAGGGTTTGGAGGATAGAGACATTTAAATTTTTAAAGATTATTCGAAAGTCAATTTTTAAAAGGGAAATATCTCCCGATTGTAGGAATCTGAGAGACAAAACGTATGCCACTTTGAGGAAACGCATATGTCAACGTCCTGTCAGAGTCACGTCAATGTATGTCCAAGGGTTTGGAGGATAGAGACATTTTAATTTTTGGAGATTATTCGAAACTCATTTTTTGAAAAGGCAAATATCTCCCGATTTGTATTAATCTGAGACAAAACTTATGTCACTTTGAGGGAACGTATATGTCAACTTCATGTCATAGTCACGTCAATGTATGTCGAAGGGTTTGGAGGATAGAGACATTTAAATTTCTAAGGTTTATTCGAAAGTCAATTCTTTAAAGGCAAGTATCTCCCGATCTGTTGGAATCTGAGAGACAAAACTTATGTCACTTTGAGGGAACGTATATGTCAACTACATGTCAGAGTCACGTCAATGTATGTGCAAGGGTTTGGAGGATAGAGACATTTAAATTTTTAGAGATTATTCGAAAGTCAATTTTTGAAAAGGCAAATATCTCCCGATCAATAGGAATCTAAGAGACAAAACTTATGTCACTTTGAGGGAACGTATATGTCAACTACATGTCAGAGTCACGTCAATGTATGTGCAAGGGTTTGGAGGATAGAGACATTTAAATTTTTAGAGATTATTCGAAAGTCAATTTTTGAAAAGGCAAATATCTCCCGATCAATAGGAATCTAAGAGACAAAACTTATGTCACTTTGAGGGAACGTATATGTCAACTTCATGTGAGAATCTCGTCAAAGTATGTCCAAGGGTTTGGACGATAGAGACATTTTAATTTTTCGTGATTATTCGAAAGTCAATTTTTAAAAGGCAAATATCTCCCGATCTGTAGGCATCTGAGAGACAACCCTTATGTCACTTTGAGGGAACGCATATGTCAACTTCATGTCAGAGTCTCGTCAATGTATGTCCAAGGGTTTGGAGGATAGAGACATTTAAATTTTTCGAGATTATTCGAAAGTCAATTTTTGAAAAGGCAAATATCTCCCGATCTGTATTAATATGAGAGACAAAACTTATGTCACTTTGAGGGATCGTATATGTCAACTTCATGTCATAGTCACGTCAATGTATGTCGAAGGGTCTGGAGGATAGAGACATTTAAATTTTTAGAGATTATTCGAAACTCAATTTTTAAAGGCAAATATCTCCCGATCTGTAGGAATCTGAGAGACAAAACTTATGTCACTTTGAGGGAACGTATATGTCAACTTCCTGTCAGAGGCACGTCAATGTGTGTCCAAGGGTTTGGAGGATAGAGGCATTTGAATTTTTCGAGATTATTCGAAAGTCAATATTTAAAGGCAAATATCTCCCAATCTGTAGGCATCTGAGAGACAAAACGTATGTCACTTTGAGGGAACGAAAATATCAACTTCATGTCAGAGTCTCGTCAATATATGTGCAAGGGTTTGGAGGATAGAGACATTTTAATTTTTCGTGATTATTCGAAAGTCAATTTTTGAAGAGGCAAATATCTCCCGATCTGTAGGAATCTGAGAGACAAAACTTATGTCACTTTGAGGGAACGTATATGTCAACTTCATGTCACAGTGACGTCAATGTATGTCCAAGGGTTTGGAGGATAGAGACATTTAAATTTTTAGAGATTATTCGAAAGTCAATTCTTAAAAGGCAAATATCTCCCGATCTGTAGGAATCTGAGAGACAAAACTTATGTCACATTGAGGGAACGTATATGTAAACTTCCAGTCAGAGTCACGTCAATGTATGTCCAAGGGTTTGGAGGATAAAGACATTTAAATTTTTCGAGATTATTCGAAAGTCAAGTTCTGAAAAGGCAAATATTTCCCGATCTGTAGGAATCTGAGAGACAAAACTAATGTCACTTTGAGGGAACGCATACGTCATCGTCATGTTAGAGTCACGTCAATATATGTCCAAGGGTGTGCAGGATACAGACATTTTAATTTTTCAGGGTTATTCGAAAGTCATTATTCAGAGGCATATATCTCTCGATATGTAGGAATCTGAGAGACACAACTCATGTCACTATGAGGACATTTACATATCAACTTCATGTCAGTGTCACGACAATGTACGAAAAACGGTTTGATGGATAGAGACATTTGAATTTTTCGAGATTATTCGAAAGTCAATTTTTGAAAAGGCAAATATCTCCCGATCTGTAGGAATCTGAGAGACAAACCTTATGTCACATTGAGGGAACGTATATGTCAACTTCATGTCATAGTCACGTCAATGTATGTCCAAGGGTTTGGACGATAGAGACATTATAATTTTTCGAGATTATTCGAAAGTCAATTTTTAAAAGGCAAATATCTCCCGATCTGTAGGAATCTGAGAGACAAAACTTATGCCACTTTGAGGGAACGTATATGTAAACGTCCTGTCAGAGTCACGTCAATGTATGTCTAAGGGTTTGGAGGATAGAAACATTTTAATTTTATTAGATTATTCGAAAGTCAATTTTTAAAAGGCAAATATCTCCCGATCGGTGGGAATCTGAGAGACAAAACGCATGTCACTTTGAGGGAACGTATATGTCAACTACATGTCAGAATCTCGTCAATGTATGTCCAAGGGTTTGGATGATAGAGACATTTAAAATTTTTCGAGATTATTCGAAAGTCAATTTTTAAAAGGCAAATATCTCCCGATCTGTAGGCATCTGAGAGACAAACCTTATGCCACTTTGAGGGAACGCATATGTCAACTTCATGTCAGAGTCTCGACAATGTATGTCCAAGGGTTTGGAGGATAGAGACATTTTAAATTATCGAGATTATTCGAAAATCAATTTTTAAAAGGCAAATATCTCCCGATCTGTAGGAATCTGAGAGACAAAACTTATGTCACTTTGAGGGAACGTATATGTAAACTTGCTGTCAGAGTCACGCCAATGTATGTCCAAGGGTGTGGAGGATAGAGACATTTAAATTTTTAGAGATTATTCGAAAGTCAATTTCTGCAAAGGCAAATATCTCCCGATCAATAGGAATCTAAGAGACAAATCTTATGTCACTTTGAGGGAACGTATTTGTCAACTTCATGTCAGAGTCTCGTCAATGTATGTCCAAGGGTTTGGAGGATAGAGACATTTTAATTTTTCGAGATTATTCGAAACTCAATTTTTGAAAAGGCAAATATCTCCCGATTTGTATTAATCTGAGACAAAACTTATGTCACTTTGAGGGAACGTAATGTCAACTTCATGTCATAGTCACGTCAATGTATGTCGAAGGGTTTGGAGGATAGAGACATTTAAATTTCTAGGGTTTATTCGAAAGTCAATTTTTTAAAGGCAAGTATCTCCCGATCTGTAGGAATCTGAGAGACAAAACTTATGTCACTTTGAGGGAACGTATATGTCAACTTCATGTCAGAATCTCGTCAATGTATGTCCAAGGGTTTGGACGATAGACACATTTTAATTTTTCGAGATTATTTGAAAGTCTATTTTTAAAGGCAAATATCTCCCGATCTGTAGGCATCTGAGAGACAAACCTTATGTCACTTTGAGGGAACGCATATGTTAACTTCATGTCAGAGTCTCTTCAATGTATGTCC
Organism: Zootermopsis nevadensis; assembly: GCF_977971745.1. NCBI lineage: Eukaryota > Metazoa > Arthropoda > Insecta > Blattodea > Termopsidae > Zootermopsis > Zootermopsis nevadensis. The sequence continues at coordinate 25,107 of NW_028259346.1, read as the reverse complement.
AAGGGTTTGGAGGATAGAGACATTTAAATTTTTCGATATTATTCGAAAGTCAATTTTTGAAAAGGCAAATATCTCCCGATCTGTATTAATATGAGAGACAAAACTTATGTCACTTTGAGGGAACGTATATGTCAACTTCATGTCATAGTCACGTCAATGTATGTCGAAGGGTAGGAGGATAGAGACATTTAAATTTTTAGAGATTATTCGAAACTCAATTTTTAAAAGGCAAATATCTCCCGATCTGTAGGAATCTGAGAGACAAAACTTATGTCACTTTGAGGGAACGTATATGTCAACTTCCTGTCAGAGGCACGTCAATGTGTGTCCAAGGGTTTGAGGGAAAGAGGCATTTGAATTTTTCGAGATTATTCGAAAGTCAATTTTTAAAGGCAAATATCTCCCGATCTGTAGGCATCTGAGAAACAAAACGTATGTCACTTTGAGGGAACGAAAATATCAACTTCATGTCAGAGTCTCGTCAATATATGTACAAGGGTTTGGAGGATAGAGACATTTTAATTTTTCGTGATTATTCGAAAGTCAATTTTTGAAGAGGTAAATATCTCCCGATCTGTAGGAATCTGAGAGACAAAACTTATGTCACTTTGAGGGAACGTATATGTCAACATCATGTCACAGTCACGTCAATGTATGTCCAAGGGTTTGGAGGATAGAGACATTTAAATTTTTAAAGATTATTCGAAAGTCAATTATTAAAAGGCAAATATCTCCCGATCTGTAGGAATCTGAGAGACAAAACTTATGTCACATTGAGGGAACGTATATGTAAACTTCCAGTCAGAGTCACGTCTATGTATGTCCAAGGGTTTGGAGGATAAAGACATTTTAATTTTTCGAGATTATTCGAAAGTCAAGTTTTGAAAAGGCAAATATCTCCCGATCTGTAGGAATCTGAGAGACAAAACTTATGTCACTTTGAGGGAACGCATACGTCATCGTCATGTCAGAGTCTCGTCAATATATGTCCAAGGGTGTGCAGGATACAGACATTTTAATTTTTCAGGGTTATTCGAAAGTCAATTATTCAGAGGCATATATCTCTCGATATGTAGGAATCTGAGAGACACAACTCATGTCACTATGAGGACATTTACATATCAACTTCATGTCAGTGTCACGACAATGTACGAAAAAGGGTTTGATGGATAGAGACATTTGAATTTTTCGAGATTATTCGAAAGTCAATTTTTGAAAAGGCAAATATCACCCGATCTGTAGGAATCTGAGAGACAAACCTTATGTCACATTGAGGGAACGTATATGTCAACTTCATGTCAGAGTCACGTCAATGTATGTCCAAGGGTTTGGACGATAGAGACATTTTAATTTTTCGAGATTATTCGAAAGTCAATTTTTGAAAAGGCAAATATCTCCCGATCTGTATTAATATGAGAGACAAAACTTATGTCACTTTGAGGGAACGTATATGTCAACTTCATGTCACAGTCACGTCAATGTATGTCCAAGGGTTTGGACGATAGAGACATTATAATTTTTCGAGATTATTCGAAATTCAATTTTTAAAAGGCAAATATCTCCCGATCTGTAGGAATCTGAGAGACAAAACTTATGCCACTTTGAGGGAACGTATATGTAAACGTCCTGTCAGAGTCACGTCAATGTATGTCCAAGGGTTTGGAGGATAGAGACATATAAATTTTTAGAGATTATTCGAAAGTCAATTTTTAAAAGGCAAATATCTCCCGATCTGAACAAATCTGAGAGACAAAACTTATATCACTTTGAGGGAACGTATATGTCAACTTCCTGTCAGAGTCACGTCAATGTATGTCCAAGGGATTGGAGGATAGAGACATTTAAATTTTTAAAGATTATTCGAAAGTCAATTTTTAAAAGGGAAATATCTCCCGATTGTAGGAATCTGAGAGACAAAACTTATATAATTTTGAGGGAACGTATATGTCAAATTCCTGTCAGAGTCACGTCAATGTATGTCTTAGGGTTTGGAGGATAGAGACATTTAAATTTTTAAAGATTATTCGAAAGTCAATTTTTAAAAGGGAAATATCTCCCGATTGTAGGAATCTGAGAGACAAAACGTATGCCACTTTGAGGAAACGCATATGTCAACGACCTGTCAGAGTCACGTCAATGTATGTCCAAGGGTTTGGAGGATAGAGACATTTTAATTTTTGGAGATTATTCGAAACTCAATTTTTGAAAAGGCAAATATCTCCCGATTTGTATTAATCTGAGACAAAACTTATGTCACTTTGAGGGAACGTATATGTCAACTTCATGTCATAGTCACGTCAATGTATGTCGAAGGGTTTGGAGGATAGAGACATTTAAATTTCTAAGGTTTATTCGAAAGTCAATTTTTTAAAGGCAAGTATCTCCCGATCTGTTGGAATCTGAGAGACAAAACTTATGTCACTTTGAGGGAACGTATATGTCAACTACATGTCAGAGTCACGTCAATGTATGTGCAAGGGTTTGGAGGATAGAGACATTTAAATTTTTAGAGATTATTCGAAAGTCAATTTTTGAAAAGGCAAATATCTCCCGATCAATAGGAATCTAAGAGACAAAACTTATGTCACTTTGAGGGAACGTATATGTCAACTTCATGTCATAGTCACGTCAATGTATGTCGAAGGGTTTGGAGGATAGAGACATTTAAATTTCTAAGGTTTATTCGAAAGTCAATTTTTTAAAGGCAAGTATCTCCCGATCTGTTGGAATCTGAGAGACAAAACTTATGTCACTTTGAGGGAACGTATATGTCAACTTCATGTGAGAATCTCGTCAAAGTATGTCCAAGGGTTTGGACGATAGAGACATTTTAATTTTTCGTGATTATTCGAAAGTCAATTTTTAAAAGGCAAATATCTCCCGATCTGTAGGCATCTGAGAGACAACCCTTATGTCACTTTGAGGGAACGCATATGTCAACTTCATGTCAGAGTCTCGTCAATGTATGTCCAAGGGTTTGGAGGATAGAGACATTTAAATTTTTCGAGATTATTCGAAAGTCAATTTTTGAAAAGGCAAATATCTCCCGATCTGTATTAATATGAGAGACAAAACTTATGTCACTTTGAGGGATCGTATATGTCAACTTCATGTCATAGTCACGTCAATGTATGTCGAAGGGTCTGGAGGATAGAGACATTTAAATTTTTAGAGATTATTCGAAACTCAATTTTTAAAGGCAAATATCTCCCGATCTGTAGGAATCTGAGAGACAAAACTTATGTCACTTTGAGGGAACGTATATGTCAACTTCCTGTCAGAGGCACGTCAATGTGTGTCCAAGGGTTTGGAGGATAGAGGCATTTGAATTTTTCGAGATTATTCGAAAGTCAATATTTAAAGGCAAATATCTCCCAATCTGTAGGCATCTGAGAGACAAAACGTATGTCACTTTGAGGGAACGAAAATATCAACTTCATGTCAGAGTCTCGTCAATATATGTGCAAGGGTTTGGAGGATAGAGACATTTTAATTTTTCGTGATTATTCGAAAGTCAATTTTTGAAGAGGCAAATATCTCCCGATCTGTAGGAATCTGAGAGACAAAACTTATGTCACTTTGAGGGAACGTATATGTCAACTTCATGTCACAGTGACGTCAATGTATGTCCAAGGGTTTGGAGGATAGAGACATTTAAATTTTTAGAGATTATTCGAAAGTCAATTCTTAAAAGGCAAATATCTCCCGATCTGTAGGAATCTGAGAGACAAAACTTATGTCACATTGAGGGAACGTATATGTAAACTTCCAGTCAGAGTCACGTCAATGTACGTCCAAGGTTTTGGAGGATAAAGACATTTTAATTTTTCGAGATTATTCGAAAGTCAAGTTCTGAAAAGGCAAATATTTCCCGATCTGTAGGAATCTGAGAGACAAAACTTATGTCACTTTGAGGGAACGCATACGTCATCGTCATGTTAGAGTCACGTCAATATATGTCCAAGGGTGTGCAGGATACAGACATTTTAATTTTTCAGGGTTATTCGAAAGTCAATTATTCAGAGGCATATATCTCTCGATATGTAGGAATCTGAGAGACACAACTCATGTCACTATGAGGACATTTACATATCAACTTCATGTCAGTGTCACGACAATGTACGAAAAAGGGTTTGATGGATAGAGACATTTGAATTTTTCGAGATTATTCGAAAGTCAATTTTTGAAAAGGCAAATATCTCCCGATCTGTAAGAATCTGAGAGACAAACCTTATGTCACATTGAGGGAACGTATATGTCAACTTCATGTCATAGTCACGTCAATGTATGTCCAAGGGTTTGGACGATAGAGACATTATAATTTTTCGAGATTATTCGAAAGTCAATTTTTAAAAGGCAAATATCTCCCGATCTGTAGGAATCTGAGAGACAAAACTTATGCCACTTTGAGGGAACGTATATGTAAACGTCCTGTCAGAGTCACGTCAATGTATGTCTAAGGGTTTGGAGGATAGAAACATTTTAATTTTATTAGATTATTCGAAAGTCAATTTTTAAAAGGCAAATATCTCCCGATCGGTGGGAATCTGAGAGACAAAACGCATGTCACTTTGAGGGAACGTATATGTCAACTACATGTCAGAATCTCGTCAATGTATGTCCAAGGGTTTGGATGATAGAGACATTTAAAATTTTTCGAGATTATTCGAAAGTCAATTTTTAAAAGGCAAATATCTCCCGATCTGTAGGCATCTGAGAGACAAACCTTATGCCACTTTGAGGGAACGCATATGTCAACTTCATGTCAGAGTCTCGACAATGTATGTCCAAGGGTTTGGAGGATAGAGACATTTTAAATTATCGAGATTATTCGAAAATCAATTTTTAAAAGGCAAATATCTCCCGATCTGTAGGAATCTGAGAGACAAAACTTATGTCACTTTGAGGGAACGTATATGTAAACTTGCTGTCAGAGTCACGCCAATGTATGTCCAAGGGTGTGGAGGATAGAGACATTTAAATTTTTAGAGATTATTCGAAAGTCAATTTCTGCAAAGGCAAATATCTCCCGATCAATAGGAATCTAAGAGACAAATCTTATGTCACTTTGAGGGAACGTATTTGTCAACTTCATGTCAGAGTCACGTCAATGTATGTGCAAGGGTTTGGAGGATAGAGACATTTTAATTTTTCGAGATTATTCGAAACTCAATTTTTGAAAAGGCAAATATCTCCCGATTTGTATTAATCTGAGACAAAACTTATGTCACTTTGAGGGAACGTAATGTCAACTTCATGTCATAGTCACGTCAATGTATGTCGAAGGGTTTGGAGGATAGAGACATTTAAATTTCTAGGGTTTATTCGAAAGTCAATTTTTTAAAGGCAAGTATCTCCCGATCTGTAGGAATCTGAGAGACAAAACTTATGTCACTTTGAGGGAACGTATATGTCAACTTCATGTCAGAATCTCGTCAATGTATGTCCAAGGGTTTGGAAGATAGACACATTTTAATTTTTCGAGATTATTTGAAAGTCTATTTTTAAAGGCAAATATCTCCCGATCTGTAGGCATCTGAGAGACAAACCTTATGTCACTTTGAGGGAACGCATATGTTAACTTCATGTCAGAGTCTCTTCAATGTATGTCCAAGGGTTTGGAGGATAGAGACATTTAAATTTTTCGAGATTATTCGAAAGTCAATTTTTGAAAAGGCAAATATCTCCCGATCTGTATTAATATGAGAGACAAAACTTATGTCACTTTGAGGGAACGTATATGTCAACTTCATGTCATAGTCACGTCAATGTATGTCGAACGGTAGGAGGATAGAGACATTTAAATTTTTAGAGATTATTCGAAACTCAATTTTTAAAAGGCAAATATCTCCCGATCTGTAGGAATCTGAGAGACAAAACTTATGTCACTTTGAGGGAACGTATATGTCAACTTCCTGTCAGAGGCACGTCAATGTGTGTCCAAGGGTTTGGAGGAAAGAGGCATTTGAATTTTTCGAGATTATTCGAAAGTCAATTTTTAAAGGCAAATATCTCCAGATCTGTAGGCATCTGAGAAACAAAACGTATGTCACTTTGAGGGAACGAAAATATCAACTTCATGTCAGAGTCTCGTCAATATATGTGCAAGGGTTTGGAGGATAGAGACATTTTAATTTTTCGTGATTATTCGAAAGTCAATTTTTGAAGAGGTAAATATTTCCCGATCTGTAGGAATCTGAGAGACAAAACTTATGTCACTTTGAGGGAACGTATATGTCAACTTCATGTCACAGTCACGTCAATGTATGTCCAAGGGTTTGAAGGATAGAGACATTTAAATTTTTAAAGATTATTCGAAAGTCAATTCTTAAAAGGCAAATATCTCCCGATCTGTAGGAATCTGAGAGACAAAACTTATGTCACATTGAGGGAACGTATATGTAAACTTCCAGTCAGAGTCACATCAATGTATGTCCAAGGGTTTGGAGGATAAAGACATTTTAATTTTTCGAGATTATTCGAAAGTCAAGTTTTGAAAAGGCAAATATCTCCCGATCTGTAGGAATCTGAGAGACAAAACTTATGTCACTTTGAGGGAACGTATATGTCAACTTGCTGTCAGAGTCACGCCAATGTATGTCCAAGGGTGTGGAGGATAGAGACATTTAAATTTTTAGAGATTATTCGAAAGTCAATTTTTGCAAAGGCAAATATCTCCCGATCAATAGGAATCTAAGAGACAAAACTTATGTCACTTTGAGGGAACGTATTTGTCAACTTCATGTCAGAGTCTCGTCAATTTATGTCCAAGGGTTTGGAGGATAGAGACATTTTAATTTTTGGAGATTATTCGAAACTCAATTTTTGAAAAAGCAAATATCTCCCGATTTGTATTAATCTGAGACAAAACTTATGTCACTTTGAGGGAACGTATATGTCAACTTCATGTCATAGTCACGTCAATGTATGTCGAAGGGTTTGGAGGATAGAGACATTTAAATTTCTAAGGTTTATTCGAAAGTCAATTTTTTAAAGGCAAGTATCTCCCGATCTGTTGGAAACTGAGAGACAAAACTTATGTCACTTTGAGGGAACGTATATGTCAACTTCATGTCAGAATCTCGTCAATGTATGTCAAAGGGTTTGGACGATAGACACATTTTAATTTTTCGAGATTATTTGAAAGTCTATTTTTAAAGGCAAATATCTCCCGATCTGTAGGCATCTGAGAGACAAACCTTATGTCACTTTGAGGGAACGCATATGTTAACTTCATGTCAGAGTCTCTTCAATGTATGTCCAAGGGTTTGGAGGATAGAGACATTTTAATTTTTCGAGATTATTCGAAAATCAATTTTAAAAGGCAAATATCTCCCGATCTGTAGGAATCTGAGAGACAAACCTTATGCCACTTTGAGGGAACGTATATGTCAACTACATGTCAGAGTCTCGTCAATGTATGTGCAAGGGTTTGGAGGATAGAGACATTTAAATTTTTAGAGATTATTCGAAAGTCAATTTTTGAAAAGGCAAATATCTCCCGATCAATAGGAATCTAAGAGACAAAACTTATGTCACTTTGAGGGAACGTATATGTCAACGTCATGTGAGAATCTCGTCAATGTTTGTCCAAGGGTTTGGACGATAGAGACATTTTAATTTTTCGTGATTATTCGAAAGTCAATTTTTAAAAGGCAAATATCTCCCGATCTGTATTCATCTGAGAGACAAACCTTATGTCACTTTGAGGGAACGCATATGTCAACTTCATGTCAGAGTCTCGTCAATGTATGTCCAAGGGTTTGGAGGATAGAGACATTTAAATTTTTCGAGATTATTCAAAGTCAATTTTTGAAAAGGCAAATATCTCCCGATCTGTATTAATATGAGAGACAAAACTTATGTCACTTTGAGGGATCGTATATGTCAACTTCATGTCATAGTCACGTCAATGTATGTCGAAGGGTCTGGAGGATAGAGACATTTAAATTTTTAGAGATTATTCGAAACTCAATTTTTAAAGGCAAATATCTCCCGATCTGTAGGAATCTGGGAGACAAAACTTATGTCACTTTGAGGGAACGTATATGTCAACTTCCTGTCACAGGCACGTCAATGTGTGTCCAAGGGTTTGGAGGATAGAGGCATTTGAATTTTTCGAGATTATTCGAAAGTCAATTTTTAAAGGCAAATATCTCCCAATCTGTAGGCATCTGAGAGACAAAACGTATGTCACTTTGAGGGAACGAAAATATCAACTTCATGTCAGAGTCTCGTCAATATATGTGCAAGGGTTTGGAGGATAGAGACATTTTAATTTTTCGTGATTATTCGAAAGTCAATTATTGAAGAGGCAAATATCTCCCGATCTGTAGGAATCTGAGAGACAAAACTTATGTCACTTTGAGGGAACGTATATGTCAACTTCATGTCACAGTCACGTCAATGTATGTCCAAGGGTTTGGAGGATAGAGACATTTAAATTTTTAGAGATTATTCGAAAGTCAATTCTTAAAAGGCAAATATCTCCCGATCTGTAGGAATCTGAGAGACAAAACTTATGTCACATTGAGGGAACGTATATGTAAACTTCCAGTCAGAGTCATGTCAATGTATGTCCAAGGGTTTGGAGGATAAAGACATTTTAATTTTTCGAGATTATTCGAAAGTCAAGTTTTGAAAAGGCAAATATTTCCCGATCTGTAGGAATCTGAGAGACAAAACTTATGTCACTTTGAGGGAACGCATACGTCATCGTCATGTTAGAGTCACGTCAATATATGTCCAAGGGTGTGCAGGATACAGACATTTTAATTTTTCAGGGTTATTCGAAAGTCAATTATTCAGAGGCATATATCTCTCGATATGTAGGAATCTGAGAGACACAACTCATGTCACTATGAGGACATTTACATATCAACTTCATGTCAGTGTCACGACAATGTACGAAAAAGGGTTTGATGGATAGAGACATTTGAATTTTTCGAGATTATTCGAAAGTCAATTTTTGAAAAGGCAAATATCTCCCGATCTGTAGGAATCTGAGAGACAAACCTTATGTCACATTGAGGGAACGTATATGTCAACTTCATGTCAGAGTCACGTCAATGTATGTCCAAGGGTTTGGACGATAGAGACATTTTAATTTTTCGAGATTATTCGAAAGTCAATTTTTGAAAAGGCAAATATCTCCCGATCTGTATTAATATGAGAGACAAAACTTATGTCACTTTGAGGGAACGTATATGTCAACTTCATGTCACAGTCACGTCAATGTATGTCCAAGGGTTTGGACGATAGAGACATTATAATTTTTCGAGATTATTCGAAAGTCAATTTTTAAAAGGCAAATATCTCACGATCTGTAGGAATCTGAGAGACAAAACTTATGCCACTTTGAGGGAACGTATATGTAAACGTCCTGTCAGAGTCACGTCAATGTATGTCCAAGGGTTTGGAGGATAGAGACATATAAATTTTTAGAGATTATTCGAAAGTCAATTTTTAAAAGGCAAATATCTCCCGATCTGAACAAATCTGAGAGACAAAACTTATATCACTTTGAGGGAACGTATATGTCAACTTCCTGTCAGAGTCACGTCAATGTATGTCCAAGGGATTGGAGGATAGAGACATTTAAATTTTTAAAGATTATTCGAAAGTCAATTTTTAAAAGGGAAATATCTCCCGATTGTAGGAATCTGAGAGACAAAACTTATATAATTTTGAGGGAACGTATATGTCAAATTCCTGTCAGAGTCACGTCAATGTATGTCTTAGGGTTTGGAGGATAGAGACATTTAAATTTTTAAAGATTATTCGAAAGTCAATTTTTAAAAGGGAAATATCTCCCGATTGTAGGAATCTGAGAGACAAAACGTATGCCACTTTGAGGAAACGCATATGTCAACGTCCTGTCAGAGTCACGTCAATGTATGTCCAAGGGTTTGGAGGATAGAGACATTTTAATTTTTGGAGATTATTCGAAACTCAATTTTTGAAAAGGCAAATATCTCCCGATTTGTATTAATCTGAGACAAAACTTATGTCACTTTGAGGGAACGTATATGTCAACTTCATGTCATAGTCACGTCAATGTATGTCGAAGGGTTTGGAGGATAGAGACATTTAAATTTCTAAGGTTTATTCGAAAGTCAATTTTTTAAAGGCAAGTATCTCCCGATCTGTTGGAATCTGAGAGACAAAACTTATGTCACTTTGAGGGAACGTATATGTCAACTACATGTCAGAGTCACGTCAATGTATGTGCAAGGGTTTGGAGGATAGAGACATTTAAATTTTTAGAGATTATTCGAAAGTCAATTTTTGAAAAGGCAAATATCTCCCGATCAATAGGAATCTAAGAGACAAAACTTATGTCACTTTGAGGGAACGTATATGTCAACTACATGTCAGAGTCACGTCAATGTATGTGCAAGGGTTTGGAGGATAGAGACATTTAAATTTTTAGAGATTATTCGAAAGTCAATTTTTGAAAAGGCAAATATCTCCCGATCAATAGGAATCTAAGAGACAAAACTTATGTCACTTTGAGGGAACGTATATGTCAACTTCATGTGAGAATCTCGTCAATGTATGTCCAAGGGTTTGGACGATAGAGACATTTTAATTTTTCGTGATTATTCGAAAGTCAATTTTTAAAAGGCAAATATCTCCCGATCTGTAGGCATCTGAGAGACAAACCTTATGTCACTTTGAGGGAACGCATATGTCAACTTCATGTCAGAGTCTCGTCAATGTATGTCCAAGGGTTTGGAGGATAGAAACATTTAAATTTTTCGAGATTATTCGAAAGTCAATTTTTGAAAAGGCAAATATCTCCCGATCTGTATTAATATGAGAGACAAAACTTATGTCACTTTGAGGGATCGTATATGTCAACTTCATGTCATAGTCACGTCAATGTATGTCGAAGGGTCTGGAGGATAGAGACATTTAAATTTTTAGAGATTATTCGAAACTCAATTTTTAAAGGCAAATATCTCCCGATCTGTAGGAATCTGAGAGACAAAACTTATGTCACTTTGAGGGAACGTATATGTCAACTTCCTGTCAGAGGCACGTCAATGTGTGTCCAAGGGTTTGGAGGATAGAGGCATTTGAATTTTTCGAGATTATTCGAAAGTCAATTTTTAAAGGCAAATATCTCCCAATCTGTAGGCATCTGAGAGACAAAACGTACGTCACTTTGAGGGAACGAAAATATCAACTTCATGTCAGAGTCTCGTCAATATATGTGCAAGGGTTTGGAGGATAGAGACATTTTAATTTTTCGTGATTATTCGAAAGTCAATTTTTGAAGAGGCAAATATCTCCCGATCTGTAGGAATCTGAGAGACAAAACTTATGTCACTTTGAGGGAACGTATATGTCAACTTCATGTCACAGTGACGTCAATGTATGTCCAAGGGTTTGGAGGATAGAGACATTTAAATTTTTAGAGATTATTCGAAAGTCAATTCTTAAAAGGCAAATATCTCCCGATCTGTAGGAATCTGAGAGACAAAACTTATGTCACATTGAGGGAACGTATATGTAAACTTCCAGTCAGAGTCACGTCAATGTATGTCCAAGGGTTTGGAGGATAAAGACATTTTAATTTTTCGAGATTATTCGAAAGTCAAGTTCTGAAAAGGCAAATATTTCCCGATCTGTAGGAATCTGAGAGACAAAACTTATGTCACTTTGAGGGAACGCATACGTCATCGTCATGTTAGAGTCACGTCAATATATGTCCAAGGGTGTGCAGGATACAGACATTTTAATTTTTCAGGGTTATTCGAAAGTCAATTATTCAGAGGCATATATCTCTCGATATGTAGGAATCTGAGAGACACAACTCATGTCACTATGAGGACATTTACATATCAACTTCATGTCAGTGTCACGACAATGTACGAAAAAGGGTTTGATGGATAGAGACATTTGAATTTTTCGAGATTATTCGAAAGTCAATTTTTGAAAAGGCAAATATCTCCCGATCTGTAGGAATCTGAGAGACAAACCTTATGTCACATTGAGGGAACGTATATGTCAACTTCATGTCATAGTCACGTCAATGTATGTCCAAGGGTTTGGACGATAGAGACATTATAATTTTTCGAGATTATTCGAAAGTCAATTTTTAAAAGGCAAATATCTCCCGATCTGTAGGAATCTGAGAGACAAAACTTATGCCACTTTGAGGGAACGTATATGTAAACGTCCTGTCAGAGTCACGTCAATGTATGTCTAAGGGTTTGGAGGATAGAAACATTTTAATTTTATTAGATTATTCGAAAGTCAATTTTTAAAAGGCAAATATCTCCCGATCGGTGGGAATCTGAGAGACAAAACGCATGTCACTTTGAGGGAACGTATATGTCAACTACATGTCAGAATCTCGTCAATGTATGTCCAAGGGTTTGGACGATAGAGACATTTAAAATTTTTCGAGATTATTCGAAAGTCAATTTTTAAAAGTTAAATATCTCCCGATCTGTAGGCATCTGAGAGACAAACATTATGCCACTTTGAGGGAACGCATATGTCAACTTCATGTCAGAGTCTCGACAATGTATGTCCAAGGGTTTGGAGGATAGAGACATTTTAAATTATCGAGATTATTCGAAAATCAATTTTTAAAAGGCAAATATCTCCCGATCTGTAGGAATCTGAGAGACAAAACTTATGTCACTTTGAGGGAACGTATATGTAAACTTGCTGTCAGAGTCACGCCAATGTATGTCCAAGGGTGTGGAGGATAGAGACATTTAAATTTTTAGAGATTATTCGAAAGTCAATTTTTGCAAAGGCAAATATCTCCCGATCAATAGGAATCTAAGAGACAAATCTTATGTCACTTAGAGGGAACGTATTTGTCAACTTCATGTCAGAGTCTCGTCAATGTATGTCCAAGGGTTTGGAGGATAGAGACATTTTAATTTTTCGAGATTATTCGAAACTCAATTTTTGAAAAGGCAAATATCTCCCGATTTGTATTAATCTGAGACAAAACTTATGTCACTTTGAGGGAACGTAATGTCAACTTCATGTCATAGTCACGTCAATGTATGTGCAAGGGTTTGGAGGATAGAGACATTTTAATTTTTCGAGATTATTCGAAACTCAATTTTTGAAAAGGCAAATATCTCCCGATTTGTATTAATCTGAGACAAAACTTATGTCACTTTGAGGGAACGTAATGTCAACTTCATGTCATAGTCACGTCAATGTATGTCGAAGGGTTTGGAGGATAGAGACATTTAAATTTCTAGGGTTTATTCGAAAGTCAATTTTTTAAAGGCAAGTATCTCCCGATCTGTAGGAATCTGAGAGACAAAACTTATGTCACTTTGAGGGAACGTATATGTCAACTTCATGTCAGAATCTCGTCAATGTATGTCCAAGGGTTTGGAAGATAGACACATTTTAATTTTTCGAGATTATTTGAAAGTCTATTTTTAAAGGCAAATATCTCCCGATCTGTAGGCATCTGAGAGACAAACCTTATGTCACTTTGAGGGAACGCATATGTTAACTTCATGTCAGAGTCTCTTCAATGTATGTCCAAGGGTTTGGAGGATAGAGACATTTAAATTTTTCGAGATTATTCGAAAGTCAATTTTTGAAAAGGCAAATATCTCCCGATCTGTATTAATATGAGAGACAAAACTTATGTCACTTTGAGGGAACGTATATGTCAACTTCATGTCATAGTCACGTCAATGTATGTCGAACGGTAGGAGGATAGAGACATTTAAATTTTTAGAGATTATTCGAAACTCAATTTTTAAAAGGCAAATATCTCCCGATCTGTAGGAATCTGAGAGACAAAACTTATGTCACTTTGAGGGAACGTATATGTCAACTTCCTGTCAGAGGCACGTCAATGTGTGTCCAAGGGTTTGGAGGAAAGAGGCATTTGAATTTTTCGAGATTATTCGAAAGTCAATTTTTAAAGGCAAATATCTCCAGATCTGTAGGCATCTGAGAAACAAAACGTATGTCACTTTGAGGGAACGAAAATATCAACTTCATGTCAGAGTCTCGTCAATATATGTGCAAGGGTTTGGAGGATAGAGACATTTTAATTTTTCGTGATTATTCGAAAGTCAATTTTTGAAGAGGTAAATATTTCCCGATCTGTAGGAATCTGAGAGACAAAACTTATGTCACTTTGAGGGAACGTATATGTCAACTTCATGTCACAGTCACGTCAATGTATGTCCAAGGGTTTGAAGGATAGAGACATTTAAATTTTTAAAGATTATTCGAAAGTCAATTCTTAAAAGGCAAATATCTCCCGATCTGTAGGAATCTGAGAGACAAAACTTATGTCACATTGAGGGAACGTATATGTAAACTTCCAGTCAGAGTCACATCAATGTATGTCCAAGGGTTTGGAGGATAAAGACATTTTAATTTTTCGAGATTATTCGAAAGTCAAGTTTTGAAAAGGCAAATATCTCCCGATCTGTAGGAATCTGAGAGACAAAACTTATGTCACTTTGAGGGAACGTATATGTCAACTTGCTGTCAGAGTCACGCCAATGTATGTCCAAGGGTGTGGAGGATAGAGACATTTAAATTTTTAGAGATTATTCGAAAGTCAATTTTTGCAAAGGCAAATATCTCCCGATCAATAGGAATCTAAGAGACAAAACTTATGTCACTTTGAGGGAACGTATTTGTCAACTTCATGTCAGAGTCTCGTCAATTTATGTCCAAGGGTTTGGAGGATAGAGACATTTTAATTTTTGGAGATTATTCGAAACTCAATTTTTGAAAAAGCAAATATCTCCCGATTTGTATTAATCTGAGACAAAACTTATGTCACTTTGAGGGAACGTATATGTCAACTTCATGTCATAGTCACGTCAATGTATGTCGAAGGGTTTGGAGGATAGAGACATTTAAATTTCTAAGGTTTATTCGAAAGTCAATTTTTTAAAGGCAAGTATCTCCCGATCTGTTGGAAACTGAGAGACAAAACTTATGTCACTTTGAGGGAACGTATATGTCAACTTCATGTCAGAATCTCGTCAATGTATGTCAAAGGGTTTGGACGATAGACACATTTTAATTTTTCGAGATTATTTGAAAGTCTATATTTAAAGGCAAATATCTCCCGATCTGTAGGCATCTGAGAGACAAACCTTATGTCACTTTGAGGGAACGCATATGTTAACTTCATGTCAGAGTCTCTTCAATGTATGTCCAAGGGTTTGGAGGATAGAGACATTTTAATTTTTCGAGATTATTCGAAAGTCAATTTTAAAAGGCAAATATCTCCCGATCTGTAGGAATCTGAGAGACAAACCTTATGCCACTTTGAGGGAACGTATATGTCAACTACATGTCAGAGTCTCGTCAATGTATGTGCAAGGGTTTGGAGGATAGAGACATTTAAATTTTTAGAGATTATTCGAAAGTCAATTTTTGAAAAGGCAAATATCTCCCGATCAATAGGAATCTAAGAGACAAAACTTATGTCACTTTGAGGGAACGTATATGTCAACGTCATGTGAGAATCTCGTCAATGTTTGTCCAAGGGTTTGGACGATAGAGACATTTTAATTTTTCGTGATTATTCGAAAGTCAATTTTTAAAAGGCAAATATCTCCCGATCTGTATTCATCTGAGAGACAAACCTTATGTCACTTTGAGGGAACGCATATGTCAACTTCATGTCAGAGTCTCGTCAATGTATGTCCAAGGGTTTGGAGGATAGAGACATTTAAATTTTTCGAGATTATTCAAAGTCAATTTTTGAAAAGGCAAATATCTCCCGATCTGTATTAATATGAGAGACAAAACTTATGTCACTTTGAGGGATCGTATATGTCAACTTCATGTCATAGTCACGTCAATGTATGTCGAAGGGTCTGGAGGATAGAGACATTTAAATTTTTAGAGATTATTCGAAACTCAATTTTTAAAGGCAAATATCTCCCGATCTGTAGGAATCTGGGAGACAAAACTTATGTCACTTTGAGGGAACGTATATGTCAACTTCCTGTCACAGGCACGTCAATGTGTGTCCAAGGGTTTGGAGGATAGAGGCATTTGAATTTTTCGAGATTATTCGAAAGTCAATTTTTAAAGGCAAATATCTCCCAATCTGTAGGCATCTGAGAGACAAAACGTATGTCACTTTGAGGGAACGAAAATATCAACTTCATGTCAGAGTCTCGTCAATATATGTGCAAGGGTTTGGAGGATAGAGACATTTTAATTTTTCGTGATTATTCGAAAGTCAATTTTTGAAGAGGCAAATATCTCCCGATCTGTAGGAATCTGAGAGACAAAACTTATGTCACTTTGAGGGAACGTATATGTCAACTTCATGTCACAGTCACGTCAATGTATGTCCAAGGGTTTGGAGGATAGAGACATTTAAATTTTTAGAGATTATTCGAAAGTCAATTCTTAAAAGGCAAATATCTCCCGATCTGTAGGAATCTGAGAGACAAAACTTATGTCACATTGAGGGAACGTATATGTAAACTTCCAGTCAGAGTCATGTCAATGTATGTCCAAGGGTTTGGAGGATAAAGACATTTTAATTTTTCGAGATTATTCGAAAGTCAAGTTTTGAAAAGGCAAATATTTCCCGATCTGTAGGAATCTGAGAGACAAAACTTATGTCACTTTGAGGGAACGCATACGTCATCGTCATGTTAGAGTCACGTCAATATATGTCCAAGGGTGTGCAGGATACAGACATTTTAATTTTTCAGGGTTATTCGAAAGTCAATTATTCAGAGGCATATATCTCTCGATATGTAGGAATCTGAGAGACACAACTCATGTCACTATGAGGACATTTACATATCAACTTCATGTCAGTGTCACGACAATGTACGAAAAAGGGTTTGATGGATAGAGACATTTGAATTTTTCGAGATTATTCGAAAGTCAATTTTTGAAAAGGCAAATATCTCCCGATCTGTAGGAATCTGAGAGACAAACCTTATGTCACATTGAGGGAACGTATATGTCAACTTCATGTCAGAGTCACGTCAATGTATGTCCAAGGGTTTGGACGATAGAGACATTTTAATTTTTCGAGATTATTCGAAAGTCAATTTTTGAAAAGGCAAATATCTCCCGATCTGTATTAATATGAGAGACAAAACTTATGTCACTTTGAGGGAACGTATATGTCAACTTCATGTCACAGTCACGTCAATGTATGTCCAAGGGTTTGGACGATAGAGACATTATAATTTTTCGAGATTATTCGAAAGTCAATTTTTAAAAGGCAAATATCTCACGATCTGTAGGAATCTGAGAGACAAAACTTATGCCACTTTGAGGGAACGTATATGTAAACGTCCTGTCAGAGTCACGTCAATGTATGTCCAAGGGTTTGGAGGATAGAGACATATAAATTTTTAGAGATTATTCGAAAGTCAATTTTTAAAAGGCAAATATCTCCCGATCTGAACAAATCTGAGAGACAAAACTTATATCACTTTGAGGGAACGTATATGTCAACTTCCTGTCAGAGTCACGTCAATGTATGTCCAAGGGATTGGAGGATAGAGACATTTAAATTTTTAAAGATTATTCGAAAGTCAATTTTTAAAAGGGAAATATCTCCCGATTGTAGGAATCTGAGAGACAAAACTTATATAATTTTGAGGGAACGTATATGTCAAATTCCTGTCAGAGTCACGTCAATGTATGTCTTAGGGTTTGGAGGATAGAGACATTTAAATTTTTAAAGATTATTCGAAAGTCAATTTTTAAAAGGGAAATATCTCCCGATTGTAGGAATCTGAGAGACAAAACGTATGCCACTTTGAGGAAACGCATATGTCAACGTCCTGTCAGAGTCACGTCAATGTATGTCCAAGGGTTTGGAGGATAGAGACATTTTAATTTTTGGAGATTATTCGAAACTCAATTTTTGAAAAGGCAAATATCTCCCGATTTGTATTAATCTGAGACAAAACTTATGTCACTTTGAGGGAACGTATATGTCAACTTCATGTCATAGTCACGTCAATGTATGTCGAAGGGTTTGGAGGATAGAGACATTTAAATTTCTAAGGTTTATTCGAAAGTCAATTTTTTAAAGGCAAGTATCTCCCGATCTGTTGGAATCTGAGAGACAAAACTTATGTCACTTTGAGGGAACGTATATGTCAACTACATGTCAGAGTCACGTCAATGTATGTGCAAGGGTTTGGAGGATAGAGACATTTAAATTTTTAGAGATTATTCGAAAGTCAATTTTTGAAAAGGCAAATATCTCCCGATCAATAGGAATCTAAGAGACAAAACTTATGTCACTTTGAGGGAACGTATATGTCAACTACATGTCAGAGTCACGTCAATGTATGTGCAAGGGTTTGGAGGATAGAGACATTTAAATTTTTAGAGATTATTCGAAAGTCAATTTTTGAAAAGGCAAATATCTCCCGATCAATAGGAATCTAAGAGACAAAACTTATGTCACTTTGAGGGAACGTATATGTCAACTTCATGTGAGAATCTCGTCAATGTATGTCCAAGGGTTTGGACGATAGAGACATTTTAATTTTTCGTGATTATTCGAAAGTCAATTTTTAAAAGGCAAATATCTCCCGATCTGTAGGCATCTGAGAGACAAACCTTATGTCACTTTGAGGGAACGCATATGTCAACTTCATGTCAGAGTCTCGTCAATGTATGTCCAAGGGTTTGGAGGATAGAAACATTTAAATTTTTCGAGATTATTCGAAAGTCAATTTTTGAAAAGGCAAATATCTCCCGATCTGTATTAATATGAGAGACAAAACTTATGTCACTTTGAGGGATCGTATATGTCAACTTCATGTCATAGTCACGTCAATGTATGTCGAAGGGTCTGGAGGATAGAGACATTTAAATTTTTAGAGATTATTCGAAACTCAATTTTTAAAGGCAAATATCTCCCGATCTGTAGGAATCTGAGAGACAAAACTTATGTCACTTTGAGGGAACGTATATGTCAACTTCCTGTCAGAGGCACGTCAATGTGTGTCCAAGGGTTTGGAGGATAGAGGCATTTGAATTTTTCGAGATTATTCGAAAGTCAATTTTTAAAGGCAAATATCTCCCAATCTGTAGGCATCTGAGAGACAAAACGTACGTCACTTTGAGGGAACGAAAATATCAACTTCATGTCAGAGTCTCGTCAATATATGTGCAAGGGTTTGGAGGATAGAGACATTTTAATTTTTCGTGATTATTCGAAAGTCAATTTTTGAAGAGGCAAATATCTCCCGATCTGTAGGAATCTGAGAGACAAAACTTATGTCACTTTGAGGGAACGTATATGTCAACTTCATGTCACAGTGACGTCAATGTATGTCCAAGGGTTTGGAGGATAGAGACATTTAAATTTTTAGAGATTATTCGAAAGTCAATTCTTAAAAGGCAAATATCTCCCGATCTGTAGGAATCTGAGAGACAAAACTTATGTCACATTGAGGGAACGTATATGTAAACTTCCAGTCAGAGTCACGTCAATGTATGTCCAAGGGTTTGGAGGATAAAGACATTTTAATTTTTCGAGATTATTCGAAAGTCAAGTTCTGAAAAGGCAAATATTTCCCGATCTGTAGGAATCTGAGAGACAAAACTTATGTCACTTTGAGGGAACGCATACGTCATCGTCATGTTAGAGTCACGTCAATATATGTCCAAGGGTGTGCAGGATACAGACATTTTAATTTTTCAGGGTTATTCGAAAGTCAATTATTCAGAGGCATATATCTCTCGATATGTAGGAATCTGAGAGACACAACTCATGTCACTATGAGGACATTTACATATCAACTTCATGTCAGTGTCACGACAATGTACGAAAAAGGGTTTGATGGATAGAGACATTTGAATTTTTCGAGATTATTCGAAAGTCAATTTTTGAAAAGGCAAATATCTCCCGATCTGTAGGAATCTGAGAGACAAACCTTATGTCACATTGAGGGAACGTATATGTCAACTTCATGTCATAGTCACGTCAATGTATGTCCAAGGGTTTGGACGATAGAGACATTATAATTTTTCGAGATTATTCGAAAGTCAATTTTTAAAAGGCAAATATCTCCCGATCTGTAGGAATCTGAGAGACAAAACTTATGCCACTTTGAGGGAACGTATATGTAAACGTCCTGTCAGAGTCACGTCAATGTATGTCTAAGGGTTTGGAGGATAGAAACATTTTAATTTTATTAGATTATTCGAAAGTCAATTTTTAAAAGGCAAATATCTCCCGATCGGTGGGAATCTGAGAGACAAAACGCATGTCACTTTGAGGGAACGTATATGTCAACTACATGTCAGAATCTCGTCAATGTATGTCCAAGGGTTTGGACGATAGAGACATTTAAAATTTTTCGAGATTATTCGAAAGTCAATTTTTAAAAGTTAAATATCTCCCGATCTGTAGGCATCTGAGAGACAAACATTATGCCACTTTGAGGGAACGCATATGTCAACTTCATGTCAGAGTCTCGACAATGTATGTCCAAGGGTTTGGAGGATAGAGACATTTTAAATTATCGAGATTATTCGAAAATCAATTTTTAAAAGGCAAATATCTCCCGATCTGTAGGAATCTGAGAGACAAAACTTATGTCACTTTGAGGGAACGTATATGTAAACTTGCTGTCAGAGTCACGCCAATGTATGTCCAAGGGTGTGGAGGATAGAGACATTTAAATTTTTAGAGATTATTCGAAAGTCAATTTTTGCAAAGGCAAATATCTCCCGATCAATAGGAATCTAAGAGACAAATCTTATGTCACTTAGAGGGAACGTATTTGTCAACTTCATGTCAGAGTCTCGTCAATGTATGTCCAAGGGTTTGGAGGATAGAGACATTTTAATTTTTCGAGATTATTCGAAACTCAATTTTTGAAAAGGCAAATATCTCCCGATTTGTATTAATCTGAGACAAAACTTATGTCACTTTGAGGGAACGTAATGTCAACTTCATGTCATAGTCACGTCAATGTATGTAGAAGGGTTTGGAGGATAGAGACATTTAAATTTCTAGGGTTTATTCGAAAGTCAATTTTTTAAAGGCAAGTATCTCCCGATCTGTAGGAATCTGAGAGACAAAACTTATGTCACTTTGAGGGAACGTATATGTCAACTTCATGTCAGAATCTCGTCAATGTATGTCCAAGGGTTTGGACGATAGACACATTTTAATTTTTCGAGATTATTTGAAAGTCTATTTTTAAAGGCAAATATCTCCCGATCTGTAGGCATCTGAGAGACAAACCTTATGTCACTTTGAGGGAACGCATATGTTAACTTCATGTCAGAGTCTCTTCAATGTATGTCCAAGGGTTTGGAGGATAGAGACATTTAAATTTTTCGAGATTATTCGAAAGTCAATTTTTGAAAAGGCAAATATCTCCCGATCTGTATTAATATGAGAGACAAAACTTATGTCACTTTGAGGGAACGTATATGTCAACTTCATGTCATAGTTACGTCAATGTATGTCGAAGGGTAGGAGGATAGAGACATTTAAATTTTTAGAGATTATTCGAAACTCAATTTTTAAAAGGCAAATATCTCCCGATCTGTAGGAATCTGAGACACAAAACTTATGTCACTTTGAGGGAACGTATATGTCAACTTCCTGTCAGAGGCACGTCAATGTGTGTCCAAGGGTTTGGAGGAAAGAGGCATTTGAATTTTTCGAGATTATTCGAAAGTCAATTTTTAAAGGCAAATATCTCCCGATCTGTAGGCATCTGAGAAACAAAACGTATGTCACTTTGAGGGAACGAAAATATCAACTTCATGTCAGAGTCTCGTCAATATATGTGCAAGGGTTTGGAGGATAGAGACATTTTAATTTTTCGTGATTATTCGAAAGTCAATTTTTGAAGAGGTAAATATCTCCCGATCTGTAGGAATCTGAGAGACAAAACTTATGTCACTTTGAGGGAACGTAATGTCAACTTCATGTCATAGTTACGTCAATGTATGTCGAAGGGTAGGAGGATAGAGACATTTAAATTTTTAGAGATTATTCGAAACTCAATTATTAAAAGGCAAATATCTCCCGATCTGTAGGAATCTGAGAGACAAAACTTATGTCACATTGAGGGAACGTATATGTAAACTTCCAGTCAGAGTCACGTCTATGTATGTCCAAGGGTTTGGAGGATAAAGACATTTTAATTTTTCGAGATTATTCGAAAGTCAAGTTTTGAAAAGGCAAATATCTCCCGATCTGTAGGAATCTGAGAGACAAAACTTATGTCACTTTGAGGGAACGCATACGTCATCGTCATGTCAGAGTCTCGTCAATATATGTCCAAGGGTGTGCAGGATACAGACATTTTAATTTTTCAGGGTTATTCGAAAGTCAATTATTCAGAGGCATATATCTCTCGATCTGTAGGAATCTGAGAGACAAAACGCATGTCACTTTGATGGAACGTATATGTCAACTACATGTCAGAATCTCGTCAATGTATGTCCAAGGGTTTGGACGATAGAGACATTTAAAAGTTTTTCGAGATTATTCGAAAGTCAATTTTTAAAAGGCAAATGTCTCCCGATCTGTAGGCATCTGAGAGACAAACCTTATGCCACTTTGAGGGAACGAATATGTCAACTTCATGTCGGAGTCTCGACAATGTATGTCCAAGGGTTTGGAGGATAGAGACATTTTAATTTATCGAGATTATTCGAAAGTCAATTTTTAAAAGGCAAATATCTCCCGATCTGTAGGAATCTGAGAGACAAAACTTATGTCACTTTGAGGGAACGTATTTGTCAACTTCATGTCAGAGTCTCGTCAATGTATGTCCAAGGGTTTGGAGGATAGAGACATTTTAATTTTTGGAGATTATTCGAAACTCAATTTTTGAAAAGGCAAATATCTCCCGATTTGTATTAATCTGAGACAAAACTTATGTCACTTTGAGGGAACGTATATATCAACTTCATGTCATAGTCACGTCAATGTATGTCGAAGGGTTTGGAGGATAGAGACATTTAAATTTCTAAGGTTTATTCGAAAGTCAATTTTTTAAAGGCAAGTATCTCCCGATCTGTTGGAATCTGAGAGACAAAACTTATGTCACTTTGAGGGAACGTATATGTCAACTTCATGTCATAGTCACGTCAATGTATGTCCAAGGGTTTGGACGATAGAGACATTATAATTTTTCGAGATTATTCGAAAGTCAATTTTTAAAAGGCAAATATCTCCCGATCTGTAGGAATCTGAGAGACAAAACTTATGCCACTTTGAGGGAACGTATATGTAAACGTCCTGTCAGAGTCACGTCAATGTATGTCTAAGGGTTTGGAGGATAGAAACATTTTAATTTTATTAGATTATTCGAAAGTCAATTTTTAAAAGGCAAATATCTCCCGATCGGTGGGAATCTGAGAGACAAAACGCATGTCACTTTGAGGGAACGTATATGTCAACTACATGTCAGAATCTCGTCAATGTATGTCCAAGGGTTTGGACGATAGAGACATTTAAAATTTTTCGAGATTATTCGAAAGTCAATTTTTAAAAGTTAAATATCTCCCGATCTGTAGGCATCTGAGAGACAAACATTATGCCACTTTGAGGGAACGCATATGTCAACTTCATGTCAGAGTCTCGACAATGTATGTCCAAGGGTTTGGAGGATAGAGACATTTTAAATTATCGAGATTATTCGAAAATCAATTTTTAAAAGGCAAATATCTCCCGATCTGTAGGAATCTGAGAGACAAAACTTATGTCACTTTGAGGGAACGTATATGTAAACTTGCTGTCAGAGTCACGCCAATGTATGTCCAAGGGTGTGGAGGATAGAGACATTTAAATTTTTAGAGATTATTCGAAAGTCAATTTTTGCAAAGGCAAATATCTCCCGATCAATAGGAATCTAAGAGACAAATCTTATGTCACTTTGAGGGAACGTATTTGTCAACTTCATGTCAGAGTCTCGTCAATGTATGTCCAAGGGTTTGGAGGATAGAGACATTTTAATTTTTCGAGATTATTCGAAACTCAATTTTTGAAAAGGCAAATATCTCCCGATTTGTATTAATCTGAGACAAAACTTATGTCACTTTGAGGGAACGTAATGTCAACTTCATGTCATAGTCACGTCAATGTATGTAGAAGGGTTTGGAGGATAGAGACATTTAAATTTCTAGGGTTTATTCGAAAGTCAATTTTTTAAAGGCAAGTATCTCCCGATCTGTAGGAATCTGAGAGACAAAACTTATGTCACTTTGAGGGAACGTATATGTCAACTTCATGTCAGAATCTCGTCAATGTATGTCCAAGGGTTTGGACGATAGACACATTTTAATTTTTCGAGATTATTTGAAAGTCTATTTTTAAAGGCAAATATCTCCCGATCTGTAGGCATCTGAGAGACAAACCTTATGTCACTTTGAGGGAACGCATATGTTAACTTCATGTCAGAGTCTCTTCAATGTATGTCCAAGGGTTTGGAGGATAGAGACATTTAAATTTTTCGAGATTATTCGAAAGTCAATTTTTGAAAAGGCAAATATCTCCCGATCTGTATTAATATGAGAGACAAAACTTATGTCACTTTGAGGGAACGTATATGTCAACTTCATGTCATAGTCACGTCAATGTATGTCGAAGGGTAGGAGGATAGAGACATTTAAATTTTTAGAGATTATTCGAAACTCAATTTTTAAAAGGCAAATATCTCCCGATCTGTAGGAATCTGAGACACAAAACTTATGTCACTTTGAGGGAACGTATATGTCAACTTCCTGTCAGAGGCACGTCAATGTGTGTCCAAGGGTTTGGAGGAAAGAGGCATTTGAATTTTTCGAGATTATTCGAAAGTCAATTTTTAAAGGCAAATATCTCCCGATCTGTAGGCATCTGAGAAACAAAACGTATGTCACTTTGAGGGAACGAAAATATCAACTTCATGTCAGAGTCTCGTCAATATATGTGCAAGGGTTTGGAGGATAGAGACATTTTAATTTTTCGTGATTATTCGAAAGTCAATTTTTGAAGAGGTAAATATCTCCCGATCTGTAGGAATCTGAGAGACAAAACTTATGTCACTTTGAGGGAACGTATATGTCAACTTCATGTCACAGTCACGTCAGTGTATGTCCAAGGGTTTGGAGGATAGAGACATT